>NW_027422385.1:0-119140 GCF_037893015.1 Macrotis lagotis
GCAAGGCAAGGCACGGTAAGGCAAGGCGAGGCTAATGCACGACAACGCACGGCTAGGCAATGCATGGCAAGGCAAGGAAAGGGTAACGCAAGGCAAGGCACGGTTAGGCGAGGCAAGGCTAAGGCACGACAACGCAAGGCTAGGCAATGCACGGAAGGCAAGGAAAGAATAACGGAACGCAAGGAAGGCAAGGGAAAGCAAGGCAAGGCAAGGGTAACGGAAGGAACGGCACGGCAAGGGGAAACAAGGCTAAGGCACGACAACACAGGGCTAGGCAATGCAGGGCAAGGCAAGGAAAGGGTAACGCAAGGCAAGGCACGGTTTGGGGAGTCAAGGCTAATGCACGACAACGCAAGGCTAGGCAATGCACGGAAGGCAAGCAAAGAGTAACGGAAGGCAAGGAATGCAAGGCAAAGCAAGGCAACGCAAGCAAGGCTGTGGCAAGGTGAAAAAAGGCTAAGACACGACAACGCAAGGCTAGGCAATGCACGGAAGGAAAGCAAAGAGTAACGGAAGGCAAGGAAGGCAAGGGAAAGCAAGGCAAGGGTAACGGAAGGAACGGCACGGCAAGGGCAAACAAGGCTAAGACACGACAACGACCGGCTAGGCAATGCACTGCAAGGCAAGGAAAGGGTAACGCAAGGCAAAGCACGGTCAGGCGAGGCAAGGCTAAGGCACGACTACGCCAGGCTAGGCAATGCACGGAAGGCAAGCAAAGAGTAACGGAAGGCAAGGAATGCACGGGAAAGCAGGGGAAGGCAAGGGTAACGAAAGGAACGGCACGGTAAGGGCAAACAAGGCTAAGGCACGACAACACAGGGCTAGGCAATGCAGGGCAAGGCAAGGTAAGGGTAACGCAAGGCAAGGCACGGTCAGGAGAGGCAAGGCTAATGCACGACAACGCAAGTCTAGTCAATGCACGGAAGGCAAGCAAAGAGTAACGGAAGGCAAGGAAGGCAAGGGAAACCAAGGCAAGGCAAGGGTAACGGAAGGAACGGCTCGGCAAGGGGAAACAAGGCTAAGGCACGGCAACGCAGGGCTAGGCAATGCACGGCAAGGCAAGGAAAGGGTAACGCAAGGCAAGGCACTGTCAGGCGAGGCAAAGCTAATGCACGACATTGCAAGGCTAGGCAGTGCACGGCTAGGCAAGGAAAGAGTAACGGAAGGAAAGGAAGGCAAGGCAAAGCAAGGCAAGGCAAGTGTAACAAAAGGCAAGGCACGGCAAGGGGAAACAAGGCTAAGGAACGGCAACGCACGGCTAGGCAATGCACGGCCAGGCAAGGAAAGGGTAACGCAAGGCGAGGCACGGTAAGGCTAGACAAGGCTAATGCACGACAACGCACGGCTAGGTAATGCTCGGCAAGGCAAGGAAAGGGTAACGCAAGGCAAGGCACGGTCAGGCGAGGCAAGGCTAATGACGACAACGCAAGGCTAGGCAATGCACGGAAAGCAAGCAAAGAGTAACGGAAGGCAAGGAAGGCAAGGGAAACCAAGGGAAGGCAAGAGTAACGGAAGGAACGGCTCGGCAAGGGGAAACAAGGCTAAGGCACGGCAACGCAGGGCTAGGCAATGCACGGCCAGGCAAGGTAAGGGTAACGCAAGGCAAGGCACTGTCAGGCGAGGCAAAGCTAATGCACGACATCGCAAGGCTAGGCAGTGCACGGCTAGGCAAGGAAAGAGTAATGGAAGGAAAGGAAGGCAACGAAAAGCATGGCAAGCAAGTGTAACAACAGGCACGGCACGGCAAGGGGAAACAAGGCTAAGGCACGACAACGCAAGGCTAGGCAATGCACGGAAGGCAAGCAAAGAGTAACGGAAGGCAAGGAATGCAATGCAAAGCAAGGCAAGGCAAGCAAGGCTATGGCAAGGTGAAAAAAGGCTAAGGCACGACCACGCAAGGCTAGGCAATGCACGGAAGGGAAGGAAAGAGTAACGACAGGCAAGGAAGTCAAGGCAAAGCAAGGCAACGCAAGCAAGGCTATGGCAAGGTGAAAAAAGGCTAAGACACGACAACGCAAGGCTAGGCAATGCACGGAAGGCAAGCAAAGAGTAACGGAAGGCAAGGAAGGCAAGGGAAAGCAAGGCAAGGGTAACGGAAGGAACGGCACGGCAAGGGCAAACAAGGCTAAGGCACGACAACGAACGGCTAGGCGATGCAGGGCAAGGCAAGGTAAGGGTAACGCAAGGCAAGGCACGGTCAGGCGAGGCAAGGATAAGGCACGACAACGCAAGGCTAGGCAATGCACGGAAGGCAAGCAAAGAACAACGGAACGCAAGGAAGGCAAGGGAAAGCAAGGAAAGGCAAGGGTAACGGAAGGAACGGCACGGCAAGGGGAAACAAGGCTAAGGCACGACAACGCACGGCTAGGCAATGCACGGCAAGGCAAGGAAAGGGTAACGCAAGGCAAGGCACGGTCAGGCGACGCAAGGCTAAGGCACGACAACGCAAGGCTAGGCAATGCACGGAAGGCAAGCAAAGAGTAACGGAAGGCAAGGAAGGCAAGGCAAAGCAAGGCAAGGCAAGTGTAACAAAAGGCAAGGCACGGCAAGGGGAAACAAGGCTAAGGTACGGCAACGCAAGGCTAAGCAATGCACGGCCAGGCAAGGAAAGGGTAACGCAAGGCAAGGCACGGTAAGGCAAGGCGAGGCTAATGCACGACAACGCACGGCTTGGCAATGCACGGCAAGGCAAGGAAAGGGTAACGCAAGGCAAGGCACGGTTAGGCGAGGCAAGGCTAAGGCACGACAACGCTAGGCTAGGCAATGCACGGAAGGCAAGCAAAGAGTAACGGAAGGCAAGGAATGCAAGGCAAAGCAAGGCAACGCAAGCAAGTCTATGGCAAGGTGAAAAAAGGCTAAGGCACGACAACGCAAGGCTAGGCAATGCACGGAAGGCAAGCAAAGTGTAACGGAATGGAAGGAAGGCAAGGCAAAGCAAGCAAGGCTATGGCAAGGTGAAAGAAGGCTAAGGCACCACAACGCACGGCTAGGCAATGCACGGCCAGCCAAGGAAAAGGTAACGCAAGGCAAGGCACTGTGAGGCAAGGCAAGGCTAATGCACGACAGCGCAAGGCTAGGCAATGCACGGAAGGCAAGCAAAGAGTAACGGAAACCAAGGAAGGCAAGGAAAACCAAGGCAAGGCAAGGGTAACGGAAGTAACGGCACCGCAAGGGGAAACAAGGCTAAGGCACGACAACGCACGGCTAGGCAATGCACGGCAAGGCAAGGAAAGGGTAACGCCAGGCAAGGCACGGTCAGGCAAGGCAAGGCTAATGCACGACAAGGCAAGGCTTGGCAGTGCACGGCAAGGCAAGGAAAGGGTAACGCAAGGCAAGGCACTGTCAGGCGAGGCAAGGCTAAGGCACGACAACGCAAGGCTAGGCAATGCACGGAAGGAAAGCAAAGAGTAACGGAAGGCAAGGAAAGCAAGGGAAAGCAAGGCAAGGCAAGGGTAACGGAAGGAACGGCACGGCAAGGGGAAACAAGGCTAAGGCAAGAAAACACAGGGCTAGGCAATGCAGGGCAAGGCAAGGAAAGGGTAACGCAAGGCAAGGCACGGTTTGGGGAGGCAAGGCTAATGCACGACAACCCAAGGCTAGACAATGCACGGAAGGCAAGCAAAGAGTAACGGAAGGCAAGGAATGCAAGGCAAAGCAAGGCAACGCAAGCAAGGCTATGGCAAGGTGAAAAAAGGCTAAGTCACGACCACGCAAGGCTAGGCAATGCACGGATGGCAAGCAAAGAGTAACGGAAGGCAAGGAAGGCAAGGCAAAGCAAGGCAACGCAAGCAAGGCTATGGCAAGGTGAAAAAAGGCAAAGACACGACAACGCAAGGCTAGGCAATGCACGGAAGGCAAGCAAAGAGTAACGGAAGGCAAGGAAGGCAAGGGAAAGCAAGGCAAGGGTAACGGAAGGAACGGCAGGGCAAGGGCAAACAAGGCTAAGGCACGACAACGAACGGCTAGGCAATGCACTGCAAGGCAAGGAAAGGGTAACGCAAGGCAAGGCACGGTCAGGCTAGGCAAGGCTAAGGCACGACAACGCAAGGCTAGGCAATGCACGGAAGGCAAGCAAAGAGTAACGGAAGGCAAGGAATGCAAGGGAAAGCAGGGGAAGGCAAGGGTAACGAAACGAACGGCACGGTAAGGGGAAACAAGGCTAAGGCACGACAACACAGGGCTAGGCAATGCAGGGCAAGGCAAGGTAAGGGTAACGCAAGGCAAGGCACGGTAAGGCAAGAGAAGGCTAATGCACGACAACGCACGGCTAGGCAATGCACGGCAAGGCAAGGAAAGGGTAACGCAGGGCAAGGCACGGTCAGGCGAGGCAAGGCTAATGCACGACAAGGCAAGGCTAGGCAATGCACGGAAGGCAAGCAAAGGGTAACGGAAGGCAAGGAAGGCAAGGCAAAGCAAGGCAACGCAAGCAAGGCTATGGCAAGGTGAAAAAAGGCTAAGGCACGACCACGCAAGGCTAGGCAATGCACGGAAGGCAAGCAAAGAGTAACGGAAGGCAAGGAAGGCAATGGAAACCAAGGCAAGGCAAGGGTAACGGAAGAAACGGCTCGGCAAGGGGAAACAAGGCTAAGGCAAGGCAACGCAGGGCTAGGCAATGCACGGCAAGGCAAGGAAAGGGTAACGCAAGGCAAGGCACTGTCAGGCGAGGCAAAGCTAATGCACGACATCGCAAGGCTAGGCAGTGCACGGCTAGGCAAGGAAAGAGTAATGGAAGGAAAGGAAGGCAAGGAAAAGCATGGCAAGGCAAGTGTAACAACAGGCACGGCACGGCAAGGGGAAACAAGGCTAAGGCACGACAACGCAAGTCTAGGCAATGCACGGAAGGCAAGCAAAGAGTAACGGAAGGCAAGGAATGCAAAGGAAAGCAGGGGAAGGCAAGGGTAACGAAAGGAACGGCACGGTAAGGGGAAACAAGGCTAAGGCACGACAACACAGGGCTAGGCAATGCAGGGCAAGGCAAGGAAAGGGTAACGCAAGGCAAGGCACGGTTTGGGGAGGCAAGGCTAATGCACGACAACGAAAGGCTGGGCAATGCACGGAAGGCAAGCAAAGATTTACGGAAACCAAGGAAGGCAAGGGAAAGCAAGGCAAGGGAAGGGTAACGGAAGGAACGGCACGGCAAGGGGAAACAAGGCTAAGGCACGGCAACGCACGGCTAGGCAATGCACGGCAAGGCAAGGAAAAGGTAACGCAAGGCAAGGCACCTTGAGGCAAGGCAAGTCTGATGCACGACAACGCACGGCTAGGCAATGCACGGCAAAGCAAGGAAAGGGTAACGCAAGGCAAGGCACGGTCAGGCGAGGCAAGGCTAAGGCACGACAACGCAAGGCTAGGCAATGCACTAAAGGCAAGCAAACAGTAACGGAAGGCAAGGAAGGCAA
Organism: Macrotis lagotis; assembly: GCF_037893015.1. NCBI lineage: Eukaryota > Metazoa > Chordata > Mammalia > Peramelemorphia > Peramelidae > Macrotis > Macrotis lagotis. The sequence goes on from NW_027422385.1 coordinate 5,400, forward strand.
GGGAAAGCAGGGGAAGGCAAGGGTAACGGAAGGAACGGCACGGTAAGGGGAAACAAGGCTAAGGCACGACAACGCAGGGCTAGGCAATGCACGGCAAGGCAAGGAAAGGGTAACGCAAGGCAAGGCACGGTCAGGCGAGGCAAGGGTAATGCACGACAACGAAAGGCTACGCAGTGCACGGCTAGGCAAGGAAAGAGTAACGGATGGAAAGGAAGGCAAGGCAAAGCAAGGCAAGGCAAGTGTAACAAAAGGCACGGCACGGCAAGGGGAAACAAGGCTAAGGCACGGCAACGCAAGGCTAAGCAATGCACGGCCAGGCAAGGAAAGAGTAACGCAAGGCAAGGCACGGTAAGGCAAGGCGAGGCTAATGCACGACAACGCACGGCTAGGCAATGCACGGCAAGGCAAGGAAAGCTTAACGCAAGGCAAGGAACGGTTTGAGGAGGCAAGGCTAATGCACGACAACGCAAGGCTAGGCAATGCACGGAAGGCAAGTAAAGAGTAACGGAAGGCAAGGAATGCAAGGCAAAGCAAGGCAACGCAAGCAAGGCTATGGCAAGGTGAAAAAAGGCTAAGGCACGACCACGCAAGGCTAGGCAATGCACGGAAGGCAAGCAAAGAGTAACGGAAAGCAAGGAAGGCAAGGCAAAGCAAGGCAACGCAAGCAAGGCTATGGCAAGGTGAAAAAAGGCTAAGGCACGACCACGCAAGGCTAGGCAATGCACGGAAGGCAAGCAAAGAGTAACGGAAGGCAAGGAAGGCAATGGAAACCAAGGCAAGGCAAAGGTAACGGAAGGAACGGCTCGGCAAGGGGAAACAAGGCTAAGGCAAGGCAACGCAGGGCTAGGCAATGCACGGCAAGGCAAGGAAAGGGTAACGCAAGGCAAGGCACTGTCAGGCGAGGCAAAGCTAATGCACGACATCGCAAGGCTAGGCAGTGCACGGCTAGGCAAGGAAAGAGTAATGGAAGGAAAGGAAGGCAAGGAAAAGCATGGCAAGGCAAGTGTAACAACAGGCACGGCACGGCAAGGGGAAACAAGGCTAAGGCACGACAACGCAAGGCTAGGCAATGCACGGAAGGCAAGCAAAGAGTAACGGAAGGCAAGGAATGCAAAGGAAAGCAGGGGAAGGCAAGGGTATCGAAAGGAACGGCACGGTAAGGGGAAACAAGGCTAAGGCACGACAACACAGGGCTAGGCAATGCAGGGCAAGGCAAGGAAAGGGTAACGCAAGGCAAGGCACGGTTTGGGGAGGCAAGGCTAATGCACGACAACGAAAGGCTGGGCAATGCACGGAAGGCAAGCAAAGATTTACGGAAACCAAGGAAGGCAAGGGAAAGCAAGGCAAGGGAAGGGTAACGGAAGGAACGGCACGGCAAGGGGAAACAAGGCTAAGGAACGGCAACGCACGGCTAGGCAATGCACGGCAAGGCAAGGAAAGGGTAACGCAAGGCAAGGCACGGTGAGGCAAAGCAAGGAAAGGGTAACGCAAGGCAAGGCACGGTCAGGCGAGGCAAGGCTAAGGCACGACAACGCAAGGCTAGGCAATGCACTAAAGGCAAGCAAAGAGTAACGGAAGGCAAGGAAGGCAAGCGAAAGCAGGGGAAGGCAAGGGTAACGGAAGGAACGGCACGGTAGGGGGAAACAAGGCTAAGGCACGACAACGCAGGGCTAGGCAATGCACGGCAAGGCAAGGAAAGGGTAACGCAAGGCAAGGCACGGTCAGGCGAGGCAAGGGTAATGCACGACAACGAAAGGCTACGCAGTGCACGGCTAGGCAAGGAAAGAGTAACGGATGGAAAGGAAGGCAAGGCAAAGCAAGGCAAGGCAAGTGTAACAAAAGGCACGGCACGGCAAGGGGAAAGAAGGCTAAGGCAAGGCAACGCACGGCTAAGCAATGCACGGCCAGGCAAAGAAAGGGTAACGCAAGGCAAGGCACGGTGAGGCAAGGCAAGGCTAATGCACGACAACGCACGGCTAGGCAATGCACGGCAAGGCAAGGAAAGGGTAACGCAAGGCAAGGCACGGTTAGGCGAGGCAAGGCTAAGGCACGACAACGCAAGGCTAGGCAATGCACGGAAGGCAAGGAAAGAATAACGGAACGCAAGGAAGGCAAGGGAAAGCAAGGCAAGGCAAGGGTAACGGAAGGAACGGCACGGCAAGGGGAAACAAGGCTAAGGCACGACAACACAGGGCTAGGCAATGCAGGGCAAGGCAAGCAAAGGGTAAAGCAAGGCAAGGCACGGTTTGGGGAGGCAAGGCTAATGCACGACAACGCAAGGCTAGGCAATGCACGGAAGGCAAGCAAAGAGTAACGGAAGAAAAGGAATGCAATGCAAAGCAAGGCAACGCAAGCAAGGCTATGGCAAGGTTAAAAAAGGCTAAGGCACGACCACGCAAGGCTAGGCAATGCACGGAAGGCAAGCAAAGAGTAACGGAAGGCAAGGAAAGCAATGCAAAGCAAGGCAAAGCAAGCAAGGCTATGGCAAGGTGAAAAAAGGCTAAGGCACGACCACGCAAGGCTAGGCAATGCACGGAAGGGAAGCAAAGAGTAACGGAAGGCAAGGAAGGCAAGGCAAAGCAAGGCAACGCAAGCAAGGCTATGGCAAGGTGAAAAAAGGCTAAGGCACGACAACGCAAGGCTAGGCAATGCACGGAAGGCAAGCAAAGAGTAACGGAAGGCAAGGAAGGCAAGGAAACAAGCAAGGCAAGGGTAACGGAAGGAACGGCACGGCAAGGGGAAACAAGGCTAAGGCACGACAACGCACGGCTAGGCAATGCAGGGCAAGGCAAGGTAAGGGTAACGCAAGGCAAGGCACGGTTTGGGGAGGCAAGGCTAATGCACGACAACGCAAGGCTAGGCAATGCACGGAAGGCAAGCAAAGAGTAACGGAAGGCAAGGAATGCAAGGCAAAGCAAGGCAACGCAAGCAAGGCTGTGGCAAGGTGAAAAAAGGCTAAGACACGACAACGCAAGGCTAGGCAATGCACGGAAGGAAAGCAAAGAGTAACGGAAGGCAAGGAAGGCAAGGGAAAGCAAGGCAAGGGTAACGGAAGGAACGGCACGGCAAGGGCAAACAAGGCTAAGACACGACAACGACCGGCTAGGCAATGCACTGCAAGGCAAGGAAAGGGTAACGCAAGGCAAGGCACGGTCAGGCGAGGCAAGGCTAAGGCACGACTACGCCAGGCTAGGCAATGCACGGAAGGCAAGCAAAGAGTAACGGAAGGCAAGGAATGCACGGGAAAGCAGGGGAAGGCAAGGGTAACGAAAGGAACGGCACGGTAAGGGCAAACAAGGCTAAGGCACGACAACACAGGGCTAGGCAATGCAGGGCAAGGCAAGGTAAGGGTAACGCAAGGCAAGGCACGGTCAGGAGAGGCAAGGCTAATGCACGACAACGCAAGGCTAGGCAATGCACGGAAGGCAAGCAAAGAGTAACGGAAGGCAAGGAAGGCAAGGGAAACCAAGGCAAGGCAAGGGTAACGGAAGGAACGGCTCGGCAAGGGGAAACAAGGCTAAGGCACGGCAACGCAGGGCTAGGCAATGCACGGCAAGGCAAGGAAAGGGTAACGCAAGGCAAGGCACTGTCAGGCGAGGCAAAGCTAATGCACGACATTGCAAGGCTAGGCAGTGCACGGCTAGGCAAGGAAAGAGTAACGGAAGGAAAGGAAGGCAAGGCAAAGCAAGGCAAGGCAAGTGTAACAAAAGGCAAGGCACGGCAAGGGGAAACAAGGCTAAGGAACGGCAACGCACGGCTAGGCAATGCACGGCCAGGCAAGGAAAGGGTAACGCAAGGCGAGGCACGGTAAGGCTAGACAAGGCTAATGCACGACAACGCACGGCTAGGTAATGCTCGGCAAGGCAAGGAAAGGGTAACGCAAGGCAAGGCACGGTCAGGCGAGGCAAGGCTAATGACGACAACGCAAGGCTAGGCAATGCACGGAAAGCAAGCAAAGAGTAACGGAAGGCAAGGAAGGCAAGGGAAACCAAGGGAAGGCAAGAGTAACGGAAGGAACGGCTCGGCAAGGGGAAACAAGGCTAAGGCACGGCAACGCAGGGCTAGGCAATGCACGGCCAGGCAAGGTAAGGGTAACGCAAGGCAAGGCACTGTCAGGCGAGGCAAAGCTAATGCACGACATCGCAAGGCTAGGCAGTGCACGGCTAGGCAAGGAAAGAGTAATGGAAGGAAAGGAAGGCAAGGAAAAGCATGGCAAGGCAAGTGTAACAACAGGCACGGCACGGCAAGGGGAAACAAGGCTAAGGCACGACAACGCAAGGCTAGGCAATGCACGGAAGGCAAGCAAAGAGTAACGGAAGGCAAGGAATGCAATGCAAAGGCAAGTAACGCAAGCAAGGCTATGGCAAGGTGAAAAAAGGCTAAGGCACGACAACGCAAGGCTAGGCAATGCACGGAAGGGAAGGAAAGAGTAACAAGGCAAGGAAGGCAAGGCAAAGCAAGCCAACGCAAGCAAGGCTATGGCAAGGTGAAAAAAGGCTAAGACACGACAACGCAAGGCTAGGCAATGCACGGAAGGCAAGCAAAGAGTAACGGAAGGCAAGGAAGGCAAGGGAAAGCAAGGCAAGGGTAACGGAAGGAACGGCACGGCAAGGGCAAACAAGGCTAAGGCACGACAACGAACGGCTAGGCGATGCAGGGCAAGGCAAGGTAAGGGTAACGCAAGGCAAGGCACGGTCAGGCGAGGCAAGGCTAAGGCACGACAACGCAAGGCTAGGCAATGCACGGAAGGCAAGCAAAGAACAACGGAACGCAAGGAAGGCAAGGGAAAGCAAGGCAAGGCAAGGGTAACGGAAGGAACGGCACGGCAAGGGGAAACAAGGCTAAGGCACGGCAACGCACGGCTAGGCAATGCACGGCAAGGCAAGGAAAGGGTAACGCAAGGCAAGGCACGGTCAGGCGACGCAAGGCTAAGGCACGACAACGCAAGGCTAGGCAATGCACGAAAGGCAAGCAAAGAGTAACGGAAGGCAAGGAAGGCAAGGCAAAGCAAGGCAAGGCAAGTGTAACAAAAGGCAAGGCACGGCAAGGGGAAACAAGGCTAAGGTACGGCAACGCAAGGCTAAGCAATGCACGGCCAGGCAAGGAAAGGGTAACGCAAGGCAAGGCACGGTAAGGCAAGGCGAGGCTAATGCACGACAACGCACGGCTTGGCAATGCACGGCAAGGCAAGGAAAGGGTAACGCAAGGCAAGGCACGGTTAGGCGAGGCAAGGCTAAGGCACGACAACGCTAGGCTAGGCAATGCACGGAAGGCAAGCAAAGAGTAACGGAAGGCAAGGAATGCAAGGCAAAGCAAGGCAACGCAAGCAAGTCTATGGCAAGGTGAAAAAAGGCTAAGGCACGACAACGCAAGGCTAGGCAATGCACGGAAGGCAAGCAAAGAGTAACGGAATGGAAGGAAGGCAAGGCAAAGCAAGCAAGGCTATGGCAAGGTGAAAGAAGGCTAAGGCACCACAACGCACGGCTAGGCAATGCACGGCCAGCCAAGGAAAAGGTAACGCAAGGCAAGGCACTGTGAGGCAAGGCAAGGCTAATGCACGACAGCGCAAGGCTAGGCAATGCACGGAAGGCAAGCAAAGAGTAACGGAAACCAAGGAAGGCAAGGGAAACCAAGGCAAGGCAAGGGTAACGGAAGTAACGGCACCGCAAGGGGAAACAAGGCTAAGGCACGACAACGCACGGCTAGGCAATGCACGGCAAGGCAAGGAAAGGGTAACGCCAGGCAAGGCACGGTCAGGCAAGGCAAGGCTAATGCACGACAAGGCAAGGCTTGGCAGTGCACGGCAAGGCAAGGAAAGGGTAACGCAAGGCAAGGCACTGTCAGGCGAGGCAAGGCTAAGGCACGACAACGCAAGGCTAGGCAATGCACGGAAGGAAAGCAAAGAGTAACGGAAGGCAAGGAAAGCAAGGGAAAGCAAGGCAAGGCAAGGGTAACGGAAGGAACGGCACGGCAAGGGGAAACAAGGCTAAGGCACGACAACACAGGGCTAGGCAATGCAGGGCAAGGCAAGGAAAGGGTAACGCAAGGCAAGGCACGGTTTGGGGAGGCAAGGCTAATGCACGACAACCCAAGGCTAGACAATGCACGGAAGGCAAGCAAAGAGTAACGGAAGGCAAGGAATGCAAGGCAAAGCAAGGCAACGCAAGCAAGGCTATGGCAAGGTGAAAAAAGGCTAAGGCACGACCACGCAAGGCTAGGCAATGCACGGAAGGCAAGCAAAGAGTAACGGAAGGCAAGGAAGGCAAGGCAAAGCAAGGCAACGCAAGCAAGGCTATGGCAAGGTGAAAAAAGGCTAAGACACGACAACGCAAGGCTAGGCAATGCACGGAAGGCAAGCAAAGAGTAACGGAAGGCAAGGAAGGCAAGGGAAAGCAAGGCAAGGGTAACGGAAGGAACGGAACGGCAAGGGCAAACAAGGCTAAGGCACGACAACGAACGGCTAGGCAATGCACTGCAAGGCAAGGAAAGGGTAACGCAAGGCAAGGCACGGTCAGGCGAGGCAAGGCTAAGGCACGACTACGCAAGGCTAGGCAATGCACGGAAGGCAAGCAAAGAGTAACGGAAGGCAAGGAATGCAAGGGAAAGCAGGGGAAGCAAGGGTAACGAAAGGAACGGAACGGTAAGGGGAAACAAGGCTAAGGCACGACAACACAGGGCTAGGCAATGCAGGGCAAGGCAAGGTAAGGGTAACGCAAGGCAAGGCACGGTCAGGCGAGGCAAGGCTAAGGCACGACAACGCAAGGCTAGGCAATGCACGGAAGGCAAGCAAAGAGTAACGGAACGCAAGGAAGGCAAGGGAATGCAAGGCAAGGCAAGGTTAACGGAAGGAACGGCACGGCAAGGGGAAACAAGGATAAGGCACGGTAACGCACGGCTAGGCAAGGCAGGGCAAGGCAAGGAAATGGTAACGCAAGGCAAGGCACGGTTTGGGGAGGAAAGGCTAATGCACGACAACGCAAGGATAGGCAGTGCACGGCTAGGCAAGGAAAGAGTAATGGAAGGAAAGGAAGGCAAGGAAAAGCATGGCAAGGCAAGTGTAACAACAGGCACGGCACGGCAAGGGGAAACAAGGCTAAGGCACGACAACGCAAGGCTAGGCAATGCACGGAAGGCAAGCAAAGAGTAACGGAAGGCAAGGAATGCAAAGGAAAGCAGGGGAAGGCAAGGGTAACGAAAGGAACGGCACGGTAAGGGGAAACAAGGCTAAGGCACGACAACACAGTGCTAGGCAATGCAGGGCAAGGCAAGGAAAGGGTAACGCAAGGCAAGGCACGGTTTGGGGAGGCAAGGCTAATGCACGACAAGGAAAGGCTAGGCAATGCACGGAAGGCAAGCAAAGAGTTACGGAAACCAAGGAAGGCAAGGGAAAGCAAGGCAAGGGAAGGGTAACGGAAGGAACGGCACGGCAAGGGGAAACAAGGCTAAGGCACGGCAACGCACGGCTAGGCAATGCACGGCAAGGCAAGGAAAAGGTAACGCAAGGCAAGGCACCTTGAGGCAAGGCAAGGCTGATGCACGACAACGCACGGCTAGGCAATGCACGGCAAAGCAAGGAAAGGGTAACGCAAGGCAAGGCACGGTCAGGCGAGGCAAGGCTAAGGCACGACAACGCAAGGCTAGGCAATGCACTAAAGGCAAGCAAAGAGTAACGGAAGGCAAGGAAGGCAAGGGAAAGCAGGGGAAGGCAAGGGTAACGGAAGGAACGGCACGGTAAGGGGAAACAAGGCTAAGGCACGACAACGCAGGGCTAGGCAATGCACGGCAAGGCAAGGAAAGGGTAACGCAAGGCAAGGCACGGTCAGGCGAGGCAAGGGTAATGCACGACAACGAAAGGCTACGCAGTGCACGGCTAGGCAAGGAAAGAGTAACGGATGGAAAGGAAGGCAAGGCAAAGCAAGGCAAGGCAAGTGTAACAAAAGGCACGGCACGGCAAGGGGAAACAAGGCTAAGGCACGGCAACGCAAGGCTAAGCAATGCACGGCCAGGCAAGGAAAGAGTAACGCAAGGCAAGGCACGGTAAGGCAAGGCGAGGCTAATGCACGACAACGCACGGCTAGGCAATGCACGGCAAGGCAAGGAAAGGGTAACGCAAGGCAAGGAACGGTTTGAGGAGGCAAGGCTAATGCACGACAACGCAAGGCTAGGCAATGCACGGAAGGCAAGTAAAGAGTAACGGAAGGCAAGGAATGCAAGGCAAAGCAAGGCAACGCAAGCAAGGCTATGGCAAGGTGAAAAAAGGCTAAGGCACGACCACGCAAGGCTAGGCAATGCACGGAAGGCAAGCAAAGAGTAACGGAAAGCAAGGAAGGCAAGGCAAAGCAAGGCAACGCAAGCAAGGCTATGGCAAGGTGAAAAAAGGCTAAGGCACGACCACGCAAGGCTAGGCAATGCACGGAAGGCAAGCAAAGAGTAACGGAAGGCAAGGAAGGCAATGGAAACCAAGGCAAGGCAAGGGTAACGGAAGGAACGGCTCGGCAAGGGGAAACAAGGCTAAGGCAAGGCAACGCAGGGCTAGGCAATGCACGGCAAGGCAAGGAAAGGGTAACGCAAGGCAAGGCACTGTCAGGCGAGGCAAAGCTAATGCACGACATCGCAAGGCTAGGCAGTGCACGGCTAGGCAAGGAAAGAGTAATGGAAGGAAAGGAAGGCAAGGAAAAGCATGGCAAGGCAAGTGTAACAACAGGCACGGCACGGCAAGGGGAAACAAGGCTAAGGCACGACAACGCAAGGCTAGGCAATGCACGGAAGGCAAGCAAAGAGTAACGGAAGGCAAGGAATGCAAAGGAAAGCAGGGGAAGGCAAGGGTATCGAAAGGAACGGCACGGTAAGGGGAAACAAGGCTAAGGCACGACAACACAGGGCTAGGCAATGCAGGGCAAGGCAAGGAAAGGGTAACGCAAGGCAAGGCACGGTTTGGGGAGGCAAGGCTAATGCACGACAACGAAAGGCTGGGCAATGCACGGAAGGCAAGCAAAGATTTACGGCAACCAAGGAAGGCAAGGGAAAGCAAGGCAAGGCAAGGGTAACGGAAGGAACGGCACGGCAAGGCAAGGCAAGGCTAAAGCAAGGCAACACAGGGCTAGGCAATGCACGGCAAGGCAAGGAAAAGGTAACGCAAGGAAAGGCACCTTGAGGCAAGGCAAGGCTGATGCACGACAACGCACGGCTAGGCAATGCACGGCAAAGGAAGGAAAGGGTAACGCAAGGCAAGGCACGGTCAGGCGAGGCAAGGCTAAGGCACGACAACGCAAGGCTAGGCAATGCACTAAAGGCAAGCAAAGAGTAACGGAAGGCAAGGAAGGCAAGCGAAAGCAGGGGAAGGCAAGGGTAACGGAAGGAACGGCACGGTAAGGGGAAACAAGGCTAAGGCACGACAACGCAGGGCTAGGCAATGCACGGCAAGGCAAGGAAAGGGTAACGCAAGGCAAGGCACGGTCAGGCGAGGCAAGGGTAATGCACGACAACGAAAGGCTACGCAGTGCACGGCTAGGCAAGGAAAGAGTAACGGCAGGAAACGAAGGCAAGGCAAAGCAGGGCAAGGCAAGTGTAACAAAAGGCACGGCACGGCAAGGGGAAACAAGGCTAAGGCACGGCAACGCACGGCTAAGCAATGCACGGCCAGGCAAGGAAAGAGTAACGCAAGGCAAGGCACGGTAAGGCAAGGCGAGGCTAATGCACGACAACGCACGGCTAGGCAATGCATGGCAAGGCAAGGAAAGGGTAACGCAAGGCAAGGCACGGTTAGGCGAGGCAAGGCTAAGGCACGACAACGCAAGGCTAGGCAATGCACGGAAGGCAAGGAAAGAATAACGGAACGCAAGGAAGGCAAGGGAAAGCAAGGCAAGGCAAGGGTAACGGAAGGAACGGCACGGCAAGGGGAAACAAGGCTAAGGCACGACAACACAGGGCTAGGCAATGCAGGGCAAGGCAAGCAAAGGGTAAAGCAAGGCAAGGCACGGTTTGGGGAGGCAAGGCTAATGCACGACAACGCAAGGCTAGGCAATGCACGGAAGGCAAGCAAAGAGTAACGGAAGGCAAGGAATGCAAGGCAAAGCAAGGCAACGCAAGCAAGGCTGTGGCAAGGTGAAAAAAGGCTAAGACACGACAACGCAAGGCTAGGCAATGCACGGAAGGAAAGCAAAGAGTAACGGAAGGCAAGGAAGGCAAGGGAAAGCAAGGCAAGGGTAACGGAAGGAACGGCACGGCAAGGGCAAACAAGGCTAAGACACGACAACGACCGGCTAGGCAATGCACTGCAAGGCAAGGAAAGGGTAACGCAAGGCAAAGCACGGTCAGGCGAGGCAAGGCTAAGGCACGACTACGCCAGGCTAGGCAATGCACGGAAGGCAAGCAAAGAGTAACGGAAGGCAAGGAATGCACGGGAAAGCAGGGGAAGGCAAGGGTAACGAAAGGAACGGCACGGTAAGGGCAAACAAGGCTAAGGCACGACAACACAGGGCTAGGCAATGCAGGGCAAGGCAAGGTAAGGGTAACGCAAGGCAAGGCACGGTCAGGAGAGGCAAGGCTAATGCACGACAACGCAAGTCTAGTCAATGCACGGAAGGCAAGCAAAGAGTAACGGAAGGCAAGGAAGGCAAGGGAAACCAAGGCAAGGCAAGGGTAACGGAAGGAACGGCTCGGCAAGGGGAAACAAGGCTAAGGCACGGCAACGCAGGGCTAGGCAATGCACGGCAAGGCAAGGAAAGGGTAACGCAAGGCAAGGCACTGTCAGGCGAGGCAAAGCTAATGCACGACATTGCAAGGCTAGGCAGTGCACGGCTAGGCAAGGAAAGAGTAACGGAAGGAAAGGAAGGCAAGGCAAAGCAAGGCAAGGCAAGTGTAACAAAAGGCAAGGCACGGCAAGGGGAAACAAGGCTAAGGAACGGCAACGCACGGCTAGGCTATGCACGGCCAGGCAAGGAAAGGGTAACGCAAGGCGAGGCACGGTAAGGCTAGACAAGGCTAATGCACGACAACGCACGGCTAGGTAATGCTCGGCAAGGCAAGGAAAGGGTAACGCAAGGCAAGGCACGGTCAGGCGAGGCAAGGCTAATGACGACAACGCAAGGCTAGGCAATGCACGGAAAGCAAGCAAAGAGTAACGGAAGGCAAGGAAGGCAAGGGAAACCAAGGGAAGGCAAGAGTAACGGAAGGAACGGCTCGGCAAGGGGAAACAAGGCTAAGGCACGGCAACGCAGGGCTAGGCAATGCACGGCCAGGCAAGGTAAGGGTAACGCAAGGCAAGGCACTGTCAGGCGAGGCAAAGCTAATGCACGACATCGCAAGGCTAGGCAGTGCACGGCTAGGCAAGGAAAGAGTAATGGAAGGAAAGGAAGGCAACGAAAAGCATGGCAAGCAAGTGTAACAACAGGCACGGCACGGCAAGGGGAAACAAGGCTAAGGCACGACAACGCAAGGCTAGGCAATGCACGGAAGGCAAGCAAAGAGTAACGGAAGGCAAGGAATGCAATGCAAAGCAAGGCAAGGCAAGCAAGGCTATGGCAAGGTGAAAAAAGGCTAAGGCACGACCACGCAAGGCTAGGCAATGCACGGAAGGGAAGGAAAGAGTAACGACAGGCAAGGAAGTCAAGGCAAAGCAAGGCAACGCAAGCAAGGCTATGGCAAGGTGAAAAAAGGCTAAGACACGACAACGCAAGGCTAGGCAATGCACGGAAGGCAAGCAAAGAGTAACGGAAGGCAAGGAAGGCAAGGGAAAGCAAGGCAAGGGTAACGGAAGGAACGGCACGGCAAGGGCAAACAAGGCTAAGGCACGACAACGAACGGCTAGGCGATGCAGGGCAAGGCAAGGTAAGGGTAACGCAAGGCAAGGCACGGTCAGGCGAGGCAAGGATAAGGCACGACAACGCAAGGCTAGGCAATGCACGGAAGGCAAGCAAAGAACAACGGAACGCAAGGAAGGCAAGGGAAAGCAAGGAAAGGCAAGGGTAACGGAAGGAACGGCACGGCAAGGGGAAAAAAGGCTAAGGCACGGCAACGCACGGCTAGGCAATGCACGGCAAGGCAAGGAAAGGGTAACGCAAGGCAAGGCACGGTCAGGCGACGCAAGGCTAAGGCACGACAACGCAAGGCTAGGCAATGCACGAAAGGCAAGCAAAGAGTAACGGAAGGCAAGGAAGGCAAGGCAAAGCAAGGCAAGGCAAGTGTAACAAAAGGCAAGGCACGGCAAGGGGAAACAAGGCTAAGGTACGGCAACGCAAGGCTAAGCAATGCACGGCCAGGCAAGGAAAGGGTAACGCAAGGCAAGGCACGGTAAGGCAAGGCGAGGCTAATGCACGACAACGCACGGCTTGGCAATGCACGGCAAGGCAAGGAAAGGGTAACGCAAGGCAAGGCACGGTTAGGCGAGGCAAGGCTAAGGCACGACAACGCTAGGCTAGGCAATGCACGGAAGGCAAGCAAAGAGTAACGGAAGGCAAGGAATGCAAGGCAAAGCAAGGCAACGCAAGCAAGTCTATGGCAAGGTGAAAAAAGGCTAAGGCACGACAACGCAAGGCTAGGCAATGCACGGAAGGCAAGCAAAGTGTAACGGAATGGAAGGAAGGCAAGGCAAAGCAAGCAAGGCTATGGCAAGGTGAAAGAAGGCTAAGGCACCACAACGCACGGCTAGGCAATGCACGGCCAGCCAAGGAAAAGGTAACGCAAGGCAAGGCACTGTGAGGCAAGGCAAGGCTAATGCACGACAGCGCAAGGCTAGGCAATGCACGGAAGGCAAGCAAAGAGTAACGGAAACCAAGGAAGGCAAGGAAAACCAAGGCAAGGCAAGGGTAACGGAAGTAACGGCACCGCAAGGGGAAACAAGGCTAAGGCACGACAACGCACGGCTAGGCAATGCACGGCAAGGCAAGGAAAGGGTAACGCCAGGCAAGGCACGGTCAGGCAAGGCAAGGCTAATGCACGACAAGGCAAGGCTTGGCAGTGCACGGCAAGGCAAGGAAAGGGTAACGCAAGGCAAGGCACTGTCAGGCGAGGCAAGGCTAAGGCACGACAACGCAAGGCTAGGCAATGCACGGAAGGAAAGCAAAGAGTAACGGAAGGCAAGGAAAGCAAGGGAAAGCAAGGCAAGGCAAGGGTAACGGAAGGAACGGCACGGCAAGGGGAAACAAGGCTAAGGCAAGAAAACACAGGGCTAGGCAATGCAGGGCAAGGCAAGGAAAGGGTAACGCAAGGCAAGGCACGGTTTGGGGAGGCAAGGCTAATGCACGACAACCCAAGGCTAGACAATGCACGGAAGGCAAGCAAAGAGTAACGGAAGGCAAGGAATGCAAGGCAAAGCAAGGCAACGCAAGCAAGGCTATGGCAAGGTGAAAAAAGGCTAAGTCACGACCACGCAAGGCTAGGCAATGCACGGATGGCAAGCAAAGAGTAACGGAAGGCAAGGAAGGCAAGGCAAAGCAAGGCAACGCAAGCAAGGCTATGGCAAGGTGAAAAAAGGCAAAGACACGACAACGCAAGGCTAGGCAATGCACGGAAGGCAAGCAAAGAGTAACGGAAGGCAAGGAAGGCAAGGGAAAGCAAGGCAAGGGTAACGGAAGGAACGGCAGGGCAAGGGCAAACAAGGCTAAGGCACGACAACGAACGGCTAGGCAATGCACTGCAAGGCAAGGAAAGGGTAACGCAAGGCAAGGCACGGTCAGGCTAGGCAAGGCTAAGGCACGACTACGCAAGGCTAGGCAATGCACGGAAGGCAAGCAAAGAGTAACGGAAGGCAAGGAATGCAAGGGAAAGCAGGGGAAGGCAAGGGTAACGAAACGAACGGCACGGTAAGGGGAAACAAGGCTAAGGCACGACAACACAGGGCTAGGCAATGCAGGGCAAGGCAAGGTAAGGGTAACGCAAGGCAAGGCACGGTAAGGCAAGAGAAGGCTAATGCACGACAACGCACGGCTAGGCAATGCACGGCAAGGCAAGGAAAGGGTAACGCAGGGCAAGGCACGGTCAGGCGAGGCAAGGCTAATGCACGACAACGCAAGGCTAGGCAATGCACGGAAGGCAAGCAAAGAGTAACGGAAAGCAAGGAAGGCAAGGCAAAGCAAGGCAACGCAAGCAAGGCTATGGCAAGGTGAAAAAAGGCTAAGGCACGACCACGCAAGGCTAGGCAATGCACGGAAGGCAAGCAAAGAGTAACGGAAGGCAAGGAAGGCAATGGAAACCAAGGCAAGGCAAGGGTAACGGAAGAAACGGCTCGGCAAGGGGAAACAAGGCTAAGGCAAGGCAACGCAGGGCTAGGCAATGCACGGCAAGGCAAGGAAAGGGTAACGCAAGGCAAGGCACTGTCAGGCGAGGCAAAGCTAATGCACGACATCGCAAGGCTAGGCAGTGCACGGCTAGGCAAGGAAAGAGTAATGGAAGGAAAGGAAGGCAAGGAAAAGCATGGCAAGGCAAGTGTAACAACAGGCACGGCACGGCAAGGGGAAACAAGGCTAAGGCACGACAACGCAAGTCTAGGCAATGCACGGAAGGCAAGCAAAGAGTAACGGAAGGCAAGGAATGCAAAGGAAAGCAGGGGAAGGCAAGGGTAACGAAAGGAACGGCACGGTAAGGGGAAACAAGGCTAAGGCACGACAACACAGGGCTAGGCAATGCAGGGCAAGGCAAGGAAAGGGTAACGCAAGGCAAGGCACGGTTTGGGGAGGCAAGGCTAATGCACGACAACGAAAGGCTGGGCAATGCACGGAAGGCAAGCAAAGATTTACGGAAACCAAGGAAGGCAAGGGAAAGCAAGGCAAGGGAAGGGTAACGGAAGGAACGGCACGGCAAGGGGAAACAAGGCTAAGGCACGGCAACGCACGGCTAGGCAATGCACGGCAAGGCAAGGAAAAGGTAACGCAAGGCAAGGCACCTTGAGGCAAGGCAAGTCTGATGCACGACAACGCACGGCTAGGCAATGCACGGCAAAGCAAGGAAAGGGTAACGCAAGGCAAGGCACGGTCAGGCGAGGCAAGGCTAAGGCACGACAACGCAAGGCTAGGCAATGCACTAAAGGCAAGCAAACAGTAACGGAAGGCAAGGAAGGCAAGGGAAAGCAGGGGAAGGCAAGGGTAACGGAAGGAACGGCACGGTAAGGGGAAACAAGGCTAAGGCACGACAACGCAGGGCTAGGCAATGCACGGCAAGGCAAGGAAAGGGTAACGCAAGGCAAGGCACGGTCAGGCGAGGCAAGGGTAATGCACGACAACGAAAGGCTACGCAGTGCACGGCTAGGCAAGGAAAGAGTAACGGATGGAAAGGAAGGCAAGGCAAAGCAAGGCAAGGCAAGTGTAACAAAAGGCACGGCACGGCAAGGGGAAACAAGGCTAAGGCACGGCAACGCAAGGCTAAGCAATGCACGGCCAGGCAAGGAAAGAGTAACGCAAGGCAAGGCACGGTAAGGCAAGGCGAGGCTAATGCACGACAACGCACGGCTAGGCAATGCACGGCAAGGCAAGGAAAGCTTAACGCAAGGCAAGGCACGGTCAGGCGAGGCAAGGCTAATGCACGACAACGCAAGGCTAGGCAGTGCACGGAAGGCAAGTAAAGAGTAACGGAAGGCAAGGAATGCAAGGCAAAGCAAGGCAACGCAAGCAAGTCTATGGCAAGGTGAAAAAAGGCTAAGGCACGACCACGCAAGGCTAGGCAATGCACGGAAGGCAAGCAAAGAGTAACGGAAAGCAAGGAAGGCAAGGCAAAGCAAGGCAACGCAAGCAAGGCTATGGCAAGGTGAAAAAAGGCTAAGGCACGACCACGCAAGGCTAGGCAATGCACGGAAGGCAAGCAAAGAGTAACGGAAGGCAAGGAAGGCAATGGAAACCAAGGCAAGGCAAAGGTAACGGAAGGAACGGCTCGGCAAGGGGAAACAAGGCTAAGGCAAGGCAACGCAGGGCTAGGCAATGCACGGCAAGGCAAGGAAAGGGTAACGCAAGGCAAGGCACTGTCAGGCGAGGCAAAGCTAATGCACGACATCGCAAGGCTAGGCAGTGCACGGCTAGGCAAGGAAAGAGTAATGGAAGGAAAGGAAGGCAAGGAAAAGCATGGCAAGGCAAGTGTAACAACAGGCACGGCACGGCAAGGGGAAACAAGGCTAAGGCACGACAACGCAAGGCTAGGCAATGCACGGAAGGCAAGCAAAGAGTAACGGAAGGCAAGGAATGCAAAGGAAAGCAGGGGAAGGCAAGGGTATCGAAAGGAACGGCACGGTAAGGGGAAACAAGGCTAAGGCACGACAACACAGGGCTAGGCAATGCAGGGCAAGGCAAGGAAAGGGTAACGCAAGGCAAGGCACGGTTTGGGGTGGCAAGGCTAATGCACGACAACGAAAGGCTGGGCAATGCACGGAAGGCAAGCAAAGATTTACGGAAACCAAGGAAGGCAAGGGAAAGCAAGGCAAGGGAAGGGTAACGGAAGGAACGGCACGGCAAGGGGAAACAAGGCTAAGGAACGGCAACGCACGGCTAGGCAATGCACGGCAAGGCAAGGAAAAGGTAACGCAAGGAAAGGCACCTTGAGGCAAGGCAAGGCTGATGCACGACAACGCACGGCTAGGCAATGCACGGCAAAGCAAGGAAAGGGTAACGCAAGGCAAGGCACGGTCAGGCGAGGCAAGGCTAAGGCACGACAACGCAAGGCTAGGCAATGCACTAAAGGCAAGCAAAGAGTAACGGAAGGCAAGGAAGGCAAGCGAAAGCAGGGGAAGGCAAGGGTAACGGAAGGAACGGCACGGTAGGGGGAAACAAGGCTAAGGCACGACAACGCAGGGCTAGGCAATGCACGGAAAGGCAAGGAAAGGGTAACGCAAGGCAAGGCACGGTCAGGCGAGGCAAGGGTAATGCACGACAACGAAAGGCTACGCAGTGCACGGCTAGGCAAGGAAAGAGTAACGGATGGAAAGGAAGGCAAGGCAAAGCAAGGCAAGGCAAGTGTAACAAAAGGCACGGCACGGCAAGGGGAAACAAGGCTAAGGCACGGCAACGCACGGCTAAGCAATGCACGGCCAGGCAAGGAAAGAGTAACGCAAGGCAAGGCACGGTGAGGCAAGGCAAGGCTAATGCACGACAACGCAAGGCTAGGCAATGCATGGCAAGGCAAGGAAAGGGTAACGCAAGGCAAGGCACGGTTAGGCGAGGCAAGGCTAAGGCACGACAACGCAAGGCTAGGCAATGCACGGAAGGCAAGGAAAGAATAACGGAACGCAAGGAAGGCAAGGGAAAGCAAGGCAAGGCAAGGGTAACGGAAGGAACGGCACGGCAAGGGGAAACAAGGCTAAGGCACGACAACACAGGGCTAGGCAATGCAGGGCAAGGCAAGCAAAGGGTAAAGCAAGGCAAGGCACGGTTTGGGGAGGCAAGGCTAATGCACGACAACGCAAGGCTAGGCAATGCACGGAAGGCAAGCAAAGAGTAACGGAAGAAAAGGAATGCAATGCAAAGCAAGGCAACGCAAGCAAGGCTATGGCAAGGTTAAAAAAGGCTAAGGCACGACCACGCAAGGCTAGGCAATGCACGGAAGGCAAGCAAAGAGTAACGGAAGGCAAGGAAAGCAATGCAAAGCAAGGCAAAGCAAGCAAGGCTATGGCAAGGTGAAAAAAGGCTAAGGCACGACAACGCAAGGCTAGGCAATGCACGGAAGGGAAGCAAAGAGTAACGGAAGGCAAGGAATGCAAGGCAAACAAGGGAACGCAAGCAAGCCTATGGCAAGGTGAAAAAAGTCTAAGGCACGACAACGCAAGGCTAGGCAATGCACGGAAGGCAAGCAAAGAGTAACGGAAGGCAAGGAAGGCAAGGGAAAGCAAGGCAAGGGTAACGGAAGGAACGGCACGGCAAGGGCAAACAAGGCTAAGGCACGACAACGAACGGTTAGGCAATGCAGGGCAAGGCAAGGTAAGGGTAACGCAAGGCAAGGCACGGTTTGGGGAGGCAAGGCTAATGCACGACAACGCAAGGCTAGGCAATGCACGGAAGGCAAGCAAAGAGTAACGGAAGGCAAGGAATGCAAGGCAAAGCAAGGCAACGCAAGCAAGGCTGTGGCAAGGTGAAAAAAAGGCTAAGACACGACAACGCAAGGCTAGGCAGTGCACGGAAGGAAAGCAAAGAGTAACGGAAGGCAAGGAAGGCAAGGGAAAGCAAGGCAAGGGTAACGGAAGGAACGGCACGGCAAGGGCAAACAAGGCTAAGACACGACAACGACCGGCTAGGCAATGCACTGCAAGGCAAGGAAAGGGTAACGCAAGGCAAGGCACGGTCAGGCGAGGCAAGGCTAAGGCACGACTACGCCAGGCTAGGCAATGCACGGAAGGCAAGCAAAGAGTAACGGAAGGCAAGGAATGCACGGGAAAGCAGGGGAAGGCAAGGGTAACGAAAGGAACGGCACGGTAAGGGCAAACAAGGCTAAGGCACGACAACACAGGGCTAGGCAATGCAGGGCAAGGCAAGGTAAGGGTAACGCAAGGCAAGGCACGGTCAGGAGAGGCAAGGCTAATGCACGACAACGCAAGGCTAGGCAATGCACGGAAGGCAAGCAAAGAGTAACGGAAGGCAAGGAAGGCAAGGGAAACCAAGGCAAGGCAAGGGTAACGGAAGGAACGGCTCGGCAAGGGGAAACAAGGCTAAGGCACGGCAACGCAGGGCTAGGCAATGCACGGCAAGGCAAGGAAAGGGTAACGCAAGGCAAGGCACTGTCAGGCGAGGCAAAGCTAATGCACGACATTGCAAGGCTAGGCAGTGCACGGCTAGGCAAGGAAAGAGTAACGGAAGGAAAGGAAGGCAAGGCAAAGCAAGGCAAGGCAAGTGTAACAAAAGGCAAGGCACGGCAAGGGGAAACAAGGCTAAGGAACGGCAACGCACGGCTAGGCTATGCACGGCCAGGCAAGGAAAGGGTAACGCAAGGCGAGGCACGGTAAGGCTAGACAAGGCTAATGCACGACAACGCACGGCTAGGTAATGCTCGGCAAGGCAAGGAAAGGGTAACGCAAGGCAAGGCACGGTCAGGCGAGGCAAGGCTAATGACGACAACGCAAGGCTAGGCAATGCACGCAAAGCAAGCAAAGAGTAACGGAAGGCAAGGAAGGCAAGGGAAACCAAGGGAAGGCAAGAGTAACGGAAGGAACGGCTCGGCAAGGGGAAACAAGGCTAAGGCACGGCAACGCAGGGCTAGGCAATGCACGGCCAGGCAAGGTAAGGGTAACGCAAGGCAAGGCACTGTCAGGCGAGGCAAAGCTAATGCACGACATCGCAAGGCTAGGCAGTGCACGGCTAGGCAAGGAAAGAGGAATGGAAGGAAAGGAAGGCAACGAAAAGCATGGCAAGGCAAGTGTAACAACAGGCACGGCACGGCAAGGGGAAACAAGGCTAAGGCACGACAACGCAAGGCTAGGCAATGCACGGAAGGCAAGCAAAGAGTAACGGAAGGCAAGGAATGCAATGCAAAGCAAGTCAACGCAAGCAAGGCTATGGCAAGGTGAAAAAAGGCTAAGGCACGACCACGCAAGGCTAGGCAATGCACGGAAGGGAAGGAAAGAGTAACGACAGGCAAGGAAGGCAAGGCAAAGCAAGCCAACGCAAGCAAGGCTATGGCAAGGTGAAAAAAGGCTAAGACACGACAACGCAAGGCTAGGCAATGCACGGAAGGCAAGCAAAGAGTAACGGAAGGCAAGGAAGGCAAGGGAAAGCAAGGCAAGGGTAACGGAAGGAACGGCACGGCAAGGGCAAACAAGGCTAAGGCACGACAACGAACGGCTAGGCGATGCAGGGCAAGGCAAGGTAAGGGTAACGCAAGGCAAGGCACGGTCAGGCGAGGCAAGGCTAAGGCACGACAACGCAAGGCTAGGCAATGCACGGAAGGCAAGCAAAGAACAACGGAACGCAAGGAAGGCAAGGGAAAGCAAGGCAAGGCAAGGGTAACGGAAGGAACGGCACGGCAAGGGGAAACAAGGCTAAGGCACGGCAACGCACGGCTAGGCAATGCACGGCAAGGCAAGGAAAGGGTAACGCAAGGCAAGGCACGGTCAGGCGACGCAAGGCTAAGGCACGACAACGCAAGGCTAGGCAATGCACGAAAGGCAAGCAAAGAGTAACGGAAGGCAAGGAAGGCAAGGCAAAGCAAGTCAAGGCAAGTGTAACAAAAGGCAAGGCACGGCAAGGGGAAACAAGGCTAAGGTACGGCAACGCAAGGCTAAGCAATGCACGGCCAGGCAAGGAAAGGGTAACGCAAGGCAAGGCACGGTAAGGCAAGGCGAGGCTAATGCACGACAACGCACGGCTTGGCAATGCACGGCAAGGCAAGGAAAGGGTAACGCAAGGCAAGGCACGGTTAGGCGAGGCAAGGCTAAGGCACGACAACGCTAGGCTAGGCAATGCACGGAAGGCAAGCAAAGAGTAACGGAAGGCAAGGAATGCAAGGCAAAGCAAGGCAACGCAAGCAAGTCTATGGCAAGGTGAAAAAAGGCTAAGGCACGACAACGCAAGGCTAGGCAATGCACGGAAGGCAAGCAAAGAGTAACGGAATGGAAGGAAGGCAAGGCAAAGCAAGCAAGGCTATGGCAAGGTGAAAGAAGGCTAAGGCACCACAACGCACGGCTAGGCAATGCACGGCCAGCCAAGGAAAAGGTAACGCAAGGCAAGGCACTGTGAGGCAAGGCAAGGCTAATGCACGACAGCGCAAGGCTAGGCAATGCACGGAAGGCAAGCAAAGAGTAACGGAAACCAAGGAAGGCAAGGGAAACCAAGGCAAGGCAAGGGTAACGGAAGTAACGGCACCGCAAGGGGAAACAAGGCTAAGGCACGACAACGCACGGCTAGGCAATGCACGGCAAGGCAAGGAAAGGGTAACGCCAGGCAAGGCACGGTCAGGCAAGGCAAGGCTAATGCACGACAAGGCAAGGCTTGGCAGTGCACGGCAAGGCAAGGAAAGGGTAACGCAAGGCAAGGCACTGTCAGGCGAGGCAAGGCTAAGGCACGACAACGCAAGGCTAGGCAATGCACGGAAGGAAAGCAAAGAGTAACGGAAGGCAAGGAAAGCAAGGGAAAGCAAGGCAAGGCAAGGGTAACGGAAGGAACGGCACGGCAAGGGGAAACAAGGCTAAGGCACGACAACACAGGGCTAGGCAATGCAGGGCAAGGCAAGGAAAGGGTAACGCAAGGCAAGGCACGGTTTGGGGAGGCAAGGCTAATGCACGACAACCCAAGGCTAGACAATGCACGGAAGGCAAGCAAAGAGTAACGGAAGGCAAGGAATGCAAGGCAAAGCAAGGCAACGCAAGCAAGGCTATGGCAAGGTGAAAAAAGGCTAAGGCACGACCACGCAAGGCTAGGCAATGCACGGAAGGCAAGCAAAGAGTAACGGAAGGCAAGGAAGGCAAGGCAAAGCAAGGCAACGCAAGCAAGGCTATGGCAAGGTGAAAAAAGGCTAAGACACGACAACGCAAGGCTAGGCAATGCACGGAAGGCAAGCAAAGAGTAACGGAAGGCAAGGAAGGCAAGGGAAAGCAAGGCAAGGGTAACGGAAGGAACGGAACGGCAAGGGCAAACAAGGCTAAGGCACGACAACGAACGGCTAGGCAATGCACTGCAAGGCAAGGAAAGGGTAACGCAAGGCAAGGCACGGTCAGGCGAGGCAAGGCTAAGGCACGACTACGCAAGGCTAGGCAATGCACGGAAGGCAAGCAAAGAGTAACGGAAGGCAAGGAATGCAAGGGAAAGCAGGGGAACCAAGGGTAACGAAAGGAACGGAACGGTAAGGGGAAACAAGGCTAAGGCACGACAACACAGGGCTAGGCAATGCAGGGCAAGGCAAGGTAAGGGTAACGCAAGGCAAGGCACGGTCAGGCGAGGCAAGGCTAAGGCACGACAACGCAAGGCTAGGCAATGCACGGAAGGCAAGCAAAGAGTAACGGAACGCAAGGAAGGCAAGGGAATGCAAGGCAAGGCAAGGTTAACGGAAGGAACGGCACGGCAAGGGGAAACAAGGATAAGGCACGGTAACGCACGGCTAGGCAAGGCAGGGCAAGGCAAGGAAATGGTAACGCAAGGCAAGGCACGGTTTGGGGAGGAAAGGCTAATGCACGACAACGCAAGGATAGGCAGTGCACGGCTAGGCAAGGAAAGAGTAATGGAAGGAAAGGAAGGCAAGGAAAAGCATGGCAAGGCAAGTGTAACAACAGGCACGGCACGCCAAGGGGAAACAAGGCTAAGGCACGACAACGCAAGGCTAGGCAATGCACGGAAGGCAAGCAAAGAGTAACGGAAGGCAAGGAATGCAAAGGAAAGCAGGGGAAGGCAAGGGTAACGAAAGGAACGGCACGGTAAGGGGAAACAAGGCTAAGGCACGACAACACAGTTCTAGGCAATGCAGGGCAAGGCAAGGAAAGGGTAACGCAAGGCAATGCACGGTTAGGCGAGGCAAGGCTAATGCACGACAACGAAAGGCTAGGCAATGCACGGAAGGCAAGCAAAGAGTTACGGAAACCAAGGAAGGCAAGGGAAAGCAAGGCAAGGGAAGGGTAACGGAAGGAACGGCACGGCAAGGGGAAACAAGGCTAAGGCACGGCAACGCACGGCTAGGCAATGCACGGCAAGGCAAGGAAAAGGTAACGCAAGGCAAGGCACCTTGAGGCAAGGCAAGGCTGATGCACGACAACGCACGGCTAGGCAATGCACGGCAAAGCAAGGAAAGGGTAACGCAAGGCAAGGCACGGTCAGGCGAGGCAAGGCTAAGGCACGACAATGCAAGGCTAGGCAATGCACTAAAGGCAAGCAAAGAGTAACGGAAGGCAAGGAAGGCAAGCGAAAGCAGGGGAAGGCAAGGGTAACGGAAGGAACGGCACGGTAAGGGGAAACAAGGCTAAGGCACGACAACGCAGGGCTAGGCAATGCACGGCAAGGCAAGGAAAGGGTAACGCAAGGCAAGGCACGGTCAGGCGAGGCAAGGGTAATGCACGACAACGAAAGGCTACGCAGTGCACGGCTATGCAAGGAAAGAGTACCGGATGGAAAGGAAGGCAAGGCAAAGCAAGGCAAGGCAAGTGTAACAAAAGGCACGGCACGGCAAGGGGAAACAAGGCTAAGGCACGGCAACGCAAGGCTAAGCAATTCACGGCCAGGCAAGGAAAGAGTAACGCAAGGCAAGGCACGGTAAGGCAAGGCGAGGCTAATGCACGACAACGCACGGCTAGGCAATGCACGGAAGGCAAGCAAAGAGTAACGGAAGGCAAGGAAGGCAAGGGAAACCAAGGGAAGGCAAGGGTAACGGAAGGAACGGCTCGGCAAGGGGAAACAAGGCTAAGGCACGGCAACGCAGGGCTAGGCAATGCACGGCAAGGCAAGGTAAGGGTAACGCAAGGCAAGGCACTGTCAGGCGAGGCAAAGCTAATGCACGACATCGCAAGGCTAGGCAGTGCACGGCTAGGCAAGGAAAGAGGAATGGAAGGAAAGGAAGGCAAGGAAAAGCATGGCAAGGCAAGTGTAACAACAGGCACGGCACGGCAAGGGGAAACAAGGCTAAGGCACGACAACGCAAGGCTAGGCAATGCACGGAAGGCAAGCAAAGAGTAACGGAAGGCAAGGAATGCAATGCAAAGCAAGTCAACGCAAGCAAGGCTATGGCAAGGTGAAAAAAGGCTAAGGCACGACCACGCAAGGCTAGGCAATGCACGGAAGGCAAGGAAAGAGTAACGACAGGCAAGGAAGGCAAGGCAAAGCAAGCCAACGCAAGCAAGGCTATGGCAAGGTGAAAAAAGGCTAAGACACGACAACGCAAGGCTAGGCAATGCACGGAAGGCAAGCAAAGAGTAACGGAAGGCAAGGAAGGCAAGGGAAAGCATGGCAAGGGTAACGGAAGGAACGGCACGGCAAGGGCAAACAAGGCTAAGGCACGACAACGAACGGCTAGGCGATGCAGGGCAAGGCAAGGTAAGGGTAACGCAAGGCAAGGCACGGTCAGGCGAGGCAAGGCTAAGGCACGACAACGCAAGGCTAGGCAATGCACGGAAGGCAAGCAAAGAGTAACGGAACGCAAGGAAGGCAAGGGAAAGCAAGGCAAGGCAAGGGTAACGGAAGGAACGGCACGGCAAGGGGAAACAAGGCTAAGGCACGGCAACGCACGGCTAGGCAATGCACGGCAAGGCAAGGAAAGGGTAACGCAAGGCAAGGCACGGTCAGGCGACGCAAGGCTAAGGCACGACAACGCAAGGCTAGGCAATGCACGAAAGGCAAGCAAAGAGTAACGGAAGGCAAGGAAGGCAAGGCAAAGCAAGTCAAGGCAAGTGTAACAAAAGGCAAGGCACGGCAAGGGGAAACAAGGCTAAGGTACGGCAACGCAAGGCTAAGCAATGCACGGCCAGGCAAGGAAAGGGTAACGCAAGGCAAGGCACGGTAAGGCAAGGCGAGGCTAATGCACGACAACGCACGGCTTGGCAATGCACGGCAAGGCAAGGAAAGGGTAACGCAAGGCAAGGCACGGTTAGGCGAGGCAAGGCTAAGGCACGACAACGCTAGGCTAGGCAATGCACGGAAGGCAAGCAAAGAGTAACGGAAGGCAAGGAATGCAAGGCAAAGCAAGGCAACGCAAGCAAGTCTATGGCAAGGTGAAAAAAGGCTAAGGCACGACAACGCAAGGCTAGGCAATGCACGGAAGGCAAGCAAAGAGTAACGGAATGGAAGGAAGGCAAGGCAAAGCAAGCAAGGCTATGGCAAGGTGAAAGAAGGCTAAGGCACCACAACGCACGGCTAGGCAATGCACGGCCAGCCAAGGAAAAGGTAACGCAAGGCAAGGCACTGTGAGGCAAGGCAAGGCTAATGCACGACAGCGCAAGGCTAGGCAATGCACGGAAGGCAAGCAAAGAGTAACGGAAACCAAGGAAGGCAAGGGAAACCAAGGCAAGGCAAGGGTAACGGAAGTAACGGCACCGCAAGGGGAAACAAGGCTAAGGCACGACAACGCACGGCTAGGCAATGCACGGCAAGGCAAGGAAAGGGTAACGCCAGGCAAGGCACGGTCAGGCAAGGCAAGGCTAATGCACGACAAGGCAAGGCTTGGCAGTGCACGGCAAGGCAAGGAAAGGGTAACGCAAGGCAAGGCACTGTCAGGCGAGGCAAGGCTAAGGCACGACAACGCAAGGCTAGGCAATGCACGGAAGGAAAGCAAAGAGTAACGGAAGGCAAGGAAAGCAAGGGAAAGCAAGGCAAGGCAAGGGTAACGGAAGGAACGGCACGGCAAGGGGAAACAAGGCTAAGGCACGACAACACAGGGCTAGGCAATGCAGGGCAAGGCAAGGAAAGGGTAACGCAAGGCAAGGCACGGTTTGGGGAGGCAAGGCTAATGCACGACAACCCAAGGCTAGACAATGCACGGAAGGCAAGCAAAGAGTAACGGAAGGCAAGGAATGCAAGGCAAAGCAAGGCAACGCAAGCAAGGCTATGGCAAGGTGAAAAAAGGCTAAGGCACGACCACGCAAGGCTAGGCAATGCACGGAAGGCAAGCAAAGAGTAACGGAAGGCAAGGAAGGCAAGGCAAAGCAAGGCAACGCAAGCAAGGCTATGGCAAGGTGAAAAAAGGCTAAGACACGACAACGCAAGGCTAGGCAATGCACGGAAGGCAAGCAAAGAGTAACGGAAGGCAAGGAAGGCAAGGGAAAGCAAGGCAAGGGTAACGGAAGGAACGGAACGGCAAGGGCAAACAAGGCTAAGGCACGACAACGAACGGCTAGGCAATGCACTGCAAGGCAAGGAAAGGGTAACGCAAGGCAAGGCACGGTCAGGCGAGGCAAGGCTAAGGCACGACTACGCAAGGCTAGGCAATGCACGGAAGGCAAGCAAAGAGTAACGGAAGGCAAGGAATGCAAGGGAAAGCAGGGGAACCAAGGGTAACGAAAGGAACGGAACGGTAAGGGGAAACAAGGCTAAGGCACGACAACACAGGGCTAGGCAATGCAGGGCAAGGCAAGGTAAGGGTAACGCAAGGCAAGGCACGGTCAGGCGAGGCAAGGCTAAGGCACGACAACGCAAGGCTAGGCAATGCACGGAAGGCAAGCAAAGAGTAACGGAACGCAAGGAAGGCAAGGGAATGCAAGGCAAGGCAAGGTTAACGGAAGGAACGGCACGGCAAGGGGAAACAAGGATAAGGCACGGTAACGCACGGCTAGGCAAGGCAGGGCAAGGCAAGGAAATGGTAACGCAAGGCAAGGCACGGTTTGGGGAGGAAAGGCTAATGCACGACAACGCAAGGATAGGCAGTGCACGGCTAGGCAAGGAAAGAGTAATGGAAGGAAAGGAAGGCAAGGAAAAGCATGGCAAGGCAAGTGTAACAACAGGCACGGCACGCCAAGGGGAAACAAGGCTAAGGCACGACAACGCAAGGCTAGGCAATGCACGGAAGGCAAGCAAAGAGTAACGGAAGGCAAGGAATGCAAAGGAAAGCAGGGGAAGGCAAGGGTAACGAAAGGAACGGCACGGTAAGGGGAAACAAGGCTAAGGCACGACAACACAGTGCTAGGCAATGCAGGGCAAGGCAAGGAAAGGGTAACGCAAGGCAAGGCACGGTTTGGGGAGGCAAGGCTAATGCACGACAACGAAAGGCTAGGCAATGCACGGAAGGCAAGCAAAGAGTTACGGAAACCAAGGAAGGCAAGGGAAAGCAAGGCAAGGGAAGGGTAACGGAAGGAACGGCACGGCAAGGGGAAACAAGGCTAAGGCACGGCAACGCACGGCTAGGCAATGCACGGCAAGGCAAGGAAAAGGTAACGCAAGGCAAGGCACCTTGAGGCAAGGCAAGGCTGATGCACGACAACGCACGGCTAGGCAATGCACGGCAAAGCAAGGAAAGGGTAACGCAAGGCAAGGCACGGTCAGGCGAGGCAAGGCTAAGGCACGACAATGCAAGGCTAGGCAATGCACTAAAGGCAAGCAAAGAGTAACGGAAGGCAAGGAAGGCAAGCGAAAGCAGGGGAAGGCAAGGGTAACGGAAGGAACGGCACGGTAAGGGGAAACAAGGCTAAGGCACGACAACGCAGGGCTAGGCAATGCACGGCAAGGCAAGGAAAGGGTAACGCAAGGCAAGGCACGGTCAGGCGAGGCAAGGGTAATGCACGACAACGAAAGGCTACGCAGTGCACGGCTATGCAAGGAAAGAGTACCGGATGGAAAGGAAGGCAAGGCAAAGCAAGGCAAGGCAAGTGTAACAAAAGGCACGGCACGGCAAGGGGAAACAAGGCTAAGGCACGGCAACGCAAGGCTAAGCAATTCACGGCCAGGCAAGGAAAGAGTAACGCAAGGCAAGGCACGGTAAGGCAAGGCGAGGCTAATGCACGACAACGCACGGCTAGGCAATGCACGGCAAGGCAAGGAAAGGTTAACGCAAGGCAAGGCACGGTTTGGGGAGGCAAGGCTAATGCACGACAACGCAAGGCTAGGCAATGCACGGAAGGCAAGTAAAGAGTAACGGAAGGCAAGGAATGCAAGGCAAAGCAAGGCAACGCAAGCAAGGCTATGGCAAGGTGAAAAAAGGCTAAGGCACGACCACGCAAGGCTAGGCAATGCACGGAAGGCAAGCAAAGAGTAACGGAAAGCAAGGAAGGCAAGGCAAAGCAAGGCAACGCAAGCAAGGCTATGGCAAGGTGAAAAAAGGCTAAGGCACGACCACGCAAGGCTAGGCAATGCACGGAAGGCAAGCAAAGAGTAACGGAAGGCAAGGAAGGCAATGGAAACCAAGGCAAGGCAAGGGTAACGGAAGAAACGGCTCGGCAAGGGGAAACAAGGCTAAGGCAAGGCAACGCAGGGCTAGGCAATGCACGGCAAGGCAAGGAAAGGGTAACGCAAGGCAAGGCACGGTCAGGCGAGGCAAGGGTAATGCACGACAACGAAAGGCTACGCAGTGCACGGCTAGGCAAGGAAAGAGTAACGGATGGAAAGGAAGGCAAGGCAAAGCAAGGCAAGGCAAGTGTAACAAAAGGCACGGCACGGCAAGGGGAAACAAGGCTAAGGCACGGCAACGCAAGGCTAAGCAATGCACGGCCAGGCAAGGAAAGGGTAACGCAAGGCAAGGCACGGTAAGGCAAGGCGAGGCTAATGCACGACAACGCACGGCTAGGCAATGCACGGCAAGGCAAGGAAAGGTTAACGCAAGGCAAGGCACGGTTTGGGGAGGCAAGGCTAATGCACGACAACGCAAGGCTAGGCAATGCACGGAAGGCAAGTAAAGAGTAACGGAAGGCAAGGAATGCAAGGCAAAGCAAGGCAACGCAAGCAAGGCTATGGCAAGGTGAAAAAAGGCTAAGGCACGACCACGCAAGGCTAGGCAATGCACGGAAGGCAAGCAAAGAGTAACGGAAGGCAAGGAAGGCAATGGAAACCAAGGCAAGGCAAGGGTAACGGAAGAAACGGCTCGGCAAGGGGAAACAAGGCTAAGGCACGGCAACGCAGGGCTAGGCAATGCACGGCAAGGCAAGGAAAGGGTAACGCAAGGCAAGGCACTGTCAGGCGAGGCAAAGCTAATGCACGACATCGCAAGGCTAGGCAGTGCACGGCTAGGCAAGGAAAGAGTAATGGAAGGAAAGGAAGGCAAGGAAAAGCATGGCAAGGCAAGTGTAACAACAGGCACGGCACGGCAAGGGGAAACAAGGCTAAGGCACGACAACGCAAGGCTAGGCAATGCACGGAAGGCAAGCAAAGAGTAACGGAAGGCAAGGAATGCAAAGGAAAGCAGGGGAAGGCAAGGGTAACGAAAGGAACGGCACGGTAAGGGGAAACAAGGCTAAGGCACGACAACGCAGGGCTAGGCAATGCAGGGCAAGGCAAGGAAAGGGTAACGCAAGGCAAGGCACGGTTTGGGGAGGCAAGGCTAATGCACGACAACGAAAGGCTAGGCAATGCACGGAAGGCAAGCAAAGAGTTACGGAAACCAAGGAAGGCAAGGGAAAGCAAGGCAAGGGAAGGGTAACGGAAGGAACGGCACGGCAAGGGGAAACAAGGCTAAGGCACGACAACGCACGGCTAGGCAATGCACGGCAAGGCAAGGAAAGGGTAACGCAAGGCAAGGCACGGTTTGGGGAGGCAAGGCTAATGCACGACAACGAAAGGCTAGGCAATGCACGGAAGGCAAGCAAAGAGTTACGGAAACCAAGGAAGGCAAGGGAAAGCAAGGCAAGGGAAGGGTAACGGAAGGAACGGCACGGCAAGGGGAAACAAGGCTAAGGCACGGCAACGCACGGCTAGGCAATGCACGGCAAGGCAAGGAAAAGGTAACGCAAGGCAAGGCACCTTGAGGCAAGGCAAGGCTGATGCACGACAACGCACGGCTAGGCAATGCACGGCAAAGCAAGGAAAGGGTAACGCAAGGCAAGGCACGGTCAGGCGAGGCAAGGCTAAGGCACGACAATGCAAGGCTAGGCAATGCACTAAAGGCAAGCAAAGAGTAACGGAAGGCAAGGAAGGCAAGCGAAAGCAGGGGAAGGCAAGGGTAACGGAAGGAACGGCACGGTAAGGGGAAACAAGGCTAAGGCACGACAACGCAGGGCTAGGCAATGCACGGCAAGGCAAGGAAAGGGTAACGCAAGGCAAGGCACGGTCAGGCGAGGCAAGGGTAATGCACGACAACGAAAGGCTACGCAGTGCACGGCTATGCAAGGAAAGAGTACCGGATGGAAAGGAAGGCAAGGCAAAGCAAGGCAAGGCAAGTGTAACAAAAGGCACGGCACGGCAAGGGGAAACAAGGCTAAGGCACGGCAACGCAAGGCTAAGCAATTCACGGCCAGGCAAGGAAAGAGTAACGCAAGGCAAGGCACGGTAAGGCAAGGCGAGGCTAATGCACGACAACGCACGGCTAGGCAATGCACGGCAAGGCAAGGAAAGGTTAACGCAAGGCAAGGCACGGTTTGGGGAGGCAAGGCTAATGCACGACAACGCAAGGCTAGGCAATGCACGGAAGGCAAGTAAAGAGTAACGGAAGGCAAGGAATGCAAGGCAAAGCAAGGCAACGCAAGCAAGGCTATGGCAAGGTGAAAAAAGGCTAAGGCACGACCACGCAAGGCTAGGCAATGCACGGAAGGCAAGCAAAGAGTAACGGAAAGCAAGGAAGGCAAGGCAAAGCAAGGCAACGCAAGCAAGGCTATGGCAAGGTGAAA
Organism: Macrotis lagotis; assembly: GCF_037893015.1. Classification (NCBI taxonomy): domain Eukaryota; kingdom Metazoa; phylum Chordata; class Mammalia; order Peramelemorphia; family Peramelidae; genus Macrotis; species Macrotis lagotis. The sequence goes on from NW_027422385.1 coordinate 35,524, forward strand.
AAAGGCTAAGGCACGACCACGCAAGGCTAGGCAATGCACGGAAGGCAAGCAAAGAGTAACGGAAGGCAAGGAAGGCAATGGAAACCAAGGCAAGGCAAGGGTAACGGAAGAAACGGCTCGGCAAGGGGAAACAAGGCTAAGGCAAGGCAACGCAGGGCTAGGCAATGCACGGCAAGGCAAGGAAAGGGTAACGCAAGGCAAGGCACTGTCAGGCGAGGCAAAGCTAATGCACGACATCGCAAGGCTAGGCAGTGCACGGCTAGGCAAGGAAAGAGTAATGGAAGGAAAGGAAGGCAAGGAAAAGCATGGCAAGGCAAGTGTAACAACAGGTACGGCACGGCAAGGGGAAACAAGGCTAAGGCACGACAACGCAAGGCTAGGCAATGCACGGAAGGCAAGCAAAGAGTAACGGAAGGCAAGGAATGCAAAGGAAAGCAGGGGAAGGCAAGGGTAACGAAAGGAACGGCACGGTAAGGGGAAACAAGGCTAAGGCACGACAACACAGGGCTAGGCAATGCAGGGCAAGGCAAGGAAAGGGTAACGCAAGGCAAGGCACGGTTTGGGGAGGCAAGGCTAATGCACGACAACGAAAGGCTGGGCAATGCACGGAAGGCAAGCAAAGATTTACGGAAACCAAGGAAGGCAAGGGAAAGCAATTCAAGGGAAGGGTAAGGGAAGGAACGGCACGGCAAGGGGAAACAAGGCTAAGGCACGGCAACGCACGGCTAGGCAATGCACGGCAAGGCAAGGAAAAGGTAACGCAAGGCAAGGCACCTTGAGGCAAGGCAAGTCTGATGCACGACAACGCACGGCTAGGCAATGCACGGCAAAGCAAGGAAAGGGTAACGCAAGGCAAGGCACGGTCTGGCGAGGCAAGGCTAAGGCACGACAACGCAAGGCTAGGCAATGCACTAAAGGCAAGCAAAGAGTAACGGAAGGCAAGGAAGGCAAGGGAAAGCAGGGGAAGGCAAGGGTAACGGAAGGAACGGCACGGTAAGGGGAAACAAGGCTAAGGCACGACAACGCAGGGCTAGGCAATGCACGGCAAGGCAAGGAAAGGGTAACGCAAGGCAAGGCACGGTCAGGCGAGGCAAGGGTAATGCACGACAACGAAAGGCTACGCAATGCACGGCCAGGCAAGGAAAGAGTAACGGAAGGAAAGGAAGGCAAGGCAAAGCAAAGCAAGGCAAGTGTAACAAAAGGCAAGGCACGGCAAGGGGAAACAAGGCTAAGGAACGGCAACGCACGGCTACGCAATGCACGGCCAGGCAAGGAAAGAGTAACGCAAGGCAAGGCACGGTAAGGCAAGGCGAGGCTAATGCACGACAACGCACGGCTAGGCAATGCACGGCAAGGCAAGGAAAGGGTAACGCAAGGCAAGGAACGGTTTGAGGAGGCAAGGCTAATGCACGACAACGCAAGGCTAGGCAATGCACGGAGGGCAAGTAAAGAGTAACGGAAGGCAAGGAATGCAAGGCAAAGCAAGGCAACGCAAGCAAGGCTATGGCAAGGTGAAAAAAGGCTAAGGCACGACCACGCAAGGCTAGGCAATGCACGGAAGGCAAGCAAAGAGTAACGGAAAGCAAGGAAGGCAAGGCAAAGCAAGGCAACGCAAGCAAGGCTATGGCAAGGTGAAAAAAGGCTAAGGCACGACCACGCAAGGCTAGGCAATGCACGGAAGGCAAGCAAAGAGTAACGGAAGGCAAGGAAGGCAATGGAAACCAAGGCAAGGCCAGGGTAACGGAAGGAACGGCTCGGCAAGGGGAAACAAGGCTAAGGCAAGGCAACGCAGGGCTAGGCAATGCACGGCAAGGCAAGGAAAGGGTAACGCAAGGCAAGGCACTGTCAGGCGAGGCAAAGCTAATGCACGACATCGCAAGGCTAGGCAGTGCACGGCTAGGCAAGGAAAGAGTAATGGAAGGAAAGGAAGGCAAGGAAAAGCATGGCAAGGCAAGTGTAACAACAGGCACGGCACGGCAAGGGGAAACAAGGCTAAGGCACGACAACGCAAGGCTAGGCAATGCACGGAAGGCAAGCAAAGAGTAACGGAAGGCAAGGAATGCAAAGGAAAGCAGGGGAAGGCAAGGGTATCGAAAGGAACGGCACGGTAAGGGGAAACAAGGCTAAGGCACGACAACACAGGGCTAGGCAATGCAGGGCAAGGCAAGGAAAGGGTAACGCAAGGCAAGGCACGGTTTGGGGAGGCAAGGCTAATGCACGACAACGAAAGGCTGGGCAATGCACGGAAGGCAAGCAAAGATTTACGGAAACCAAGGAAGGCAAGGGAAAGCAAGGCAAGGGAAGGGTAACGGAAGGAACGGCACGGCAAGGGGAAACAAGGCTAAGGCACGGCAACGCACGGCTAGGCAATGCACGGCAAGGCAAGGAAAAGGTAACGCAAGGCAAGACACCTTGAGGCAAGGCAAGGCTGATGCACGACAACGCACGGCTAGGCAATGCACGGCAAAGCAAGGAAAGGGTAACGCAAGGCAAGGCACGGTCAGGCGAGGCAAGGCTAATGCACGACAACGCAAGGCTAGGCAATGCACTAAAGGCAAGCAAAGAGTAACGGAAGGCAAGGAAGGCAAGCGAAAGCAGGGGAAGGCAAGGGTAACGGAAGGAACGGCACGGTAAGGGGAAACAAGGCTAAGGCACGACAACGCAGGGCTAGGCAATGCACGGCAAGGCAAGGAAAGGGTAACGCAAGGCAAGGCACGGTCAGGCGAGGCAAGGGTAATGCACGACAACGAAAGGCTACGCAGTGCACGGCTAGGCAAGGAAAGAGTAACGGATGGAAAGGAAGGCAAGGCAAAGCAAGGCAAGGCAAGTGTAACAAAAGGCACGGCACGGCAAGGGGAAACAAGGCTAAGGCACGGCAACGCAAGGCTAAGCAATGCACGGCCAGGCAAGGAAAGAGTAACGCAAGGCAAGGCACGGTAAGGCAAGGCGAGGCTAATGCACGACAACGCACGGCTAGGCAATGCACGGCAAGGCAAGGAAAGGGTAACGCAAGGCAAGGCACGGTTTGAGGAGGCAAGGCTAATGCACGACAACGCAAGGCTAGGCAATGCACGGAAGGCAAGCAAAGAGTAACGGAAGGCAAGGAATGCAAGGCAAAGCAAGGCAACGCAAGCAAGGCTATGGCAAGGTGAAAAAAGGCTAAGGCACGACCACGCAAGGCTAGGCAATGCACGGAAGGCAAGCAAAGAGTAACGGAAGGCAAGGAAGGCAATGGAAACCAAGGCAAGGCAAGGGTAACGGAAGGAACGGCTCGGCAAGGGGAAACAAGGCTAAGGCAAGGCAACGCAGGGCTAGGCAATGCACGGCAAGGCAAGGAAAGGGTAACGCAAGGCAAGGCACTGTCAGGCGAGGCAAAGCTAATGCACGACATCGCAAGGCTAGGCAGTGCACGGCTAGGCAAGGAAAGAGTAATGGAAGGAAAGGAAGGCAAGGAAAAGCATGGCAAGGCAAGTGTAACAACAGGCACGGCACGGCAAGGGGAAACAAGGCTAAGGCACGACAACGCAAGGCTAGGCAATGCACGGAAGGCAAGCAAAGAGTAACGGAAGGCAAGGAATGCAAAGGAAAGCAGGGGAAGGCAAGGGTATCGAAAGGAACGGCACGGTAAGGGGAAACAAGGCTAAGGCACGACAACACAGGGCTAGGCAATGCAGGGCAAGGCAAGGAAAGGGTAACGCAAGGCAAGGCACGGTTTGGGGAGGCAAGGCTAAGGCACGACAACGCAAGGCTAGGCAATGCACTAAAGGCAAGCAAAGAGTAACGGAAGGCAAGGAAGGCAAGCGAAAGCAGGGGAAGGCAAGGGTAACGGAAGGAACGGCACGGTAAGGGGAAACAAGGCTAAGGCACGACAACGCAGGGCTAGGCAATGCACGGCAAGGCAAGGAAAGGGTAACGCAAGGCAAGGCACGGTCAGGCGAGGCAAGGGTAATGCACGACAACGAAAGGCTACGCAGTGCACGGCTAGGCAAGGAAAGAGTAACGGATGGAAAGGAAGGCAAGGCAAAGCAAGGCAAGGCAAGTGTAACAAAAGGCACGGCACGGCAAGGGGAAACAAGGCTAAGGCACGGCAACGCACGGCTAAGCAATGCACGGCCAGGCAAGGAAAGAGTAACGCAAGGCAAGGCACGGTTAGCCGAGGCAAGGCTAAGGCACGACAACGCACGGCTAGGCAATGCATGGCAAGGCAAGGAAAGGGTAACGCAAGGCAAGGCACGGTTAGGCGAGGCAAGGCTAAGGCACGACAACGCAAGGCTAGGCAATGCACGGCTAGGCAAGGAAAGAGTAACGGAACGCAAGGAAGGCAAGGGAAAGCAAGGCAAGGCAAGGGTAACGGAAGGAACGGCACGGCAAGGGGAAACAAGGCTAAGGCACGACAACACAGGGCTAGGCAATGCAGGGCAAGGCAAGCAAAGGGTAAAGCAAGGCAAGGCACGTTTTGGGGAGTCAAGGCTAATGCACGACAACGCAAGGCTAGGCAATGCACGGAAGGCAAGCAAAGAGTAACGGAAGGCAAGGAATGCAAGGCAAAGCAAGGCAACGCAAGCAAGGCTGTGGCAAGGTGAAAAAAGGCTAAGACACGACAACGCAAGGCTAGGCAATGCACGGAAGGAAAGCAAAGAGTAACGGAAGGCAAGGAAGGCAAGGGAAAGCAAGGCAAGGGTAACGGAAGGAACGGCACGGCAAGGGCAAACAAGGCTAAGACACGACAACGACCGGCTAGGCAATGCACTGCAAGGCAAGGAAAGGGTAACGCAAGGCAAAGCACGGTCAGGCGAGGCAAGGCTAAGGCACGACTACGCCAGGCTAGGCAATGCACGGAAGGCAAGCAAAGAGTAACGGAAGGCAAGGAATGCACGGGAAAGCAGGGGAAGGCAAGGGTAACGAAAGGAACGGCACGGTAAGGGCAAACAAGGCTAAGGCACGACAACACAGGGCTAGGCAATGCAGGGCAAGGCAAGGTAAGGGTAACGCAAGGCAAGGCACGGTCAGGAGAGGCAAGGCTAATGCACGACAACGCAAGTCTAGTCAATGCACGGAAGGCAAGCAAAGAGTAACGGAAGGCAAGGAAGGCAAGGGAAACCAAGGCAAGGCAAGGGTAACGGAAGGAACGGCTCGGCAAGGGGAAACAAGGCTAAGGCACGGCAACGCAGGGCTAGGCAATGCACGGCAAGGCAAGGAAAGGGTAACGCAAGGCAAGGCACTGTCAGGCGAGGCAAAGCTAATGCACGACATTGCAAGGCTAGGCAGTGCACGGCTAGGCAAGGAAAGAGTAACGGAAGGAAAGGAAGGCAAGGCAAAGCAAGGCAAGGCAAGTGTAACAAAAGGCAAGGCACGGCAAGGGGAAACAAGGCTAAGGAACGGCAACGCACGGCTAGGCAATGCACGGCCAGGCAAGGAAAGGGTAACGCAAGGCGAGGCACGGTAAGGCTAGACAAGGCTAATGCACGACAACGCACGGCTAGGTAATGCCCGGCAAGGCAAGGAAAGGGTAACGCAAGGCAAGGCACGGTCAGGCGAGGCAAGGCTAATGACGACAACGCAAGGCTAGGCAATGCACGGAAAGCAAGCAAAGAGTAACGGAAGGCAAGGAAGGCAAGGGAAACCAAGGGAAGGCAAGAGTAACGGAAGGAACGGCTCGGCAAGGGGAAACAGGGCTAAGGCACGGCAACGCAGGGCTAGGCAATGCACGGCCAGGCAAGGTAAGGGTAACGCAAGGCAAGGCACTGTCAGGCGAGGCAAAGCTAATGCACGACATCGCAAGGCTAGGCAGTGCACGGCTAGGCAAGGAAAGAGTAATGGAAGGAAAGGAAGGCAACGAAAAGCATGGCAAGCAAGTGTAACAACAGGCACGGCACGGCAAGGGGAAACAAGGCTAAGGCACGACAACGCAAGGCTAGGCAATGTACGGAAGGCAAGCAAAGAGTAACGGAAGGCAAGGAATGCAATGCAAAGCAAGGCAAGGCAAGCAAGGCTATGGCAAGGTGAAAAAAGGCTAAGGCACGACCACGCAAGGCTAGGCAATGCACGGAAGGGAAGGAAAGAGTAACGACAGGCAAGGAAGTCAAGGCAAAGCAAGGCAACGCAAGCAAGGCTATGGCAAGCTGAAACAAGGCTAAGGCACGACAACGCACGGCTAGGCAATGCACGGAAGGCAAGCAAAGAGTAACGGAAGGCAAGGAAGGCAAGGGAAAGCAAGGCAAGGGTAACGGAAGGAACGGCACGGCAAGGGCAAACAAGGCTAAGGCACGACAACGAACGGCTAGGCGATGCAGGGCAAGGCAAGGTAAGGGTAACGCAAGGCAAGGCACGGTCAGGCGAGGCAAGGATAAGGCACGACAACGCAAGGCTAGGCAATGCACGGAAGGCAAGGAAGGCAAGGGAAAGCAAGGAAAGGCAAGGGTAACGGAAGGAACGGCACGGCAAGGGGAAACAAGGCTAAGGCACGACAACGCACGGCTAGGCAATGCACGGCAAGGCAAGGAAAGGGTAACGCAAGGCAAGGCACGGTCACGCAAGGCAAGGCTAAGGCACGACAACGCAAGGCTAGGCAATGCACGGCAAGGCAAGGAAATGGTAACGGAAGGCAAGGAAGGCAAGGCAAACAAGGCAAGGCAAGTGTAACGGAAGGCACGGCACGGCAAGGGGAAACAAGGCTAAGGTACGGCAACGCAAGGCTAAGCAATGCACGGCCAGGCAAGGAAAGGGTAACGCAAGGCAAGGCACGGTAAGGCAAGGCGAGGCTAATGCACGACAACGCACGGCTTGGCAATGCACGGCAAGGCAAGGAAAGGGTAACGCAAGGCAAGGCACGGTAAGGCACGACAACGCAAGGCTAGGCAATGCACGGAAGGCAAGCAAAGAGTAACGGAAGGCAAGGAAGGCAAGGCAAAGCAAGGCAACGCAAGCAAGTCTATGGCAAGGTGAAAAAAGGCTAAGGCACGACAACGCAAGGCTAGGCAATGCACGGAAGGCAAGCAAAGAGTAACGGAATGGAAGGAAGGCAAGGCAAAGCAAGCAAGGCTATGGCAAGGTGAAAGAAGGCTAAGGCACCACAACGCACGGCTAGGCAATGCACGGCCAGCCAAGGAAAAGGTAACGCAAGGCAAGGTACTGTGAGGCAAGGCAAGGCTAATGCACGACAACGCAAGGCTAGGCAATGCACGGAAGGCAAGCAAAGAGTAACGGAAACCAAGGAAGGCAAGGGAAACCAAGGCAAGGCAAGGGTAACGGAAGTAACGGCACCGCAAGGGGAAACAAGGCTAAGGCACGACAACGCAGGGCTAGGCAATGCACGGCAAGGCAAGGAAAGAGTAACGGAAGGAAAGGAAGGCAAGTCAAAGCTAGGAAATGCAAGTGTAACAAAAGGCACGCCACGGCAAGGGGAAACAAGGCTAAGGCACGACAACGCACGGCTAGGCAATGCACGGCAAGGCAAGGAAAGGGTAACGCAAGGCAAGGCACGGTGAGGCTAGGCAAGGCTAATGCACGACAACGCAAGGCTAGGCAATGCACGACAATGCAAGGAAAGCTTAAAGCAAAGGAAGGCACGGTCAGGCGAGATAAGGCTAAGGCACGACAACGCAAGGCTAGGCAATGCAGGGAAGGGAAGCAAAGAGTAACGGAAGGTAAGCAAGGCAAGGAAAAGCAAGGCAAGGCAAGCGTAACGGAAGGAACTGCACGGCAAGGGGAAACAAGGCTAAGGCACGGCAACGCAGGGTGGGCAATGCACGGCAAGGCAAGGAAAGGGTAACGCATGGGAAAGCACGTTCAGGCGAGGCAAGGCTAAGGCACGACAACGCAAGGCTAGGCAATGCACGACAATGCAAGGAAAGCTTAAAGCAAAGGAAGGCAAGGTCAGGCGAGATAAGACAAAGGCACGACAACGCAAGGCTAGGCAATTCAGGGAAGGCAAGCAAAGAGTAACGGAAGGTAAGCAAGGCAAGGAAAAGCAAGGAAAGGCAAGGGTAACGGAAGGAACGGCACGGCAAGGGGGAAAAAGTCTCAGGCACGACACCGAACTCTAGGCAATGAACGGCAAGGCAAGGAAAGGGTAACGCATGGGAAAGCACGGTCAGGCGAGGCAAGGCTAAGGCACGACAACGCAAGGCTAGGCAATGCACGGAAGGCAAGCAAAGAGTAACGGAAGGTAAGGAAGGCAAGGGAAAGCAAGGAAAGGCAAGTGTAACGGAAGGAACGGAACGGCAAGGGGAAACAAGGCTAAGGCACGACAACGCACGCTAGGCAATGCACGGCAAGGCAAGGAAAGGGTAACGCAGGGGAAGGCACGGTCAGGTGAGGCAAGGATAAGGCACGACAATGCAAGGCTAGGCAATGCACGGCAAGGCAAGGAAAGAGTAACGGAAGGAAAGGAAGGCAAGGAAAAGCCAGGAAAGGCAAGTGTAACAAAAGGCACGCCACGGCAAGGGGAATCAAGGCTAAGGCACGACAACGCACGGCTAGGCAATGCACGGCAAGGCAAGGAAAGGGTAACGCAAGGCAAGGCACGGTGAGGCTAGGCAAGGCTAATGCACGACAACGCAAGGCTAGGCAATGCACCACAATGCAAGGAAAGCTTAAAGTAAAGGAAGGCACGGTCAGGCGAGATAAGGCTAAGGCACGACAACGCAAGGCTACGCAATGCACGGAAGGCAAGCAAAGAGTAACGGAAGGTAAGGAAGGCAAGGGAAAGCAAGGAAAGGCAAGTGTAACGGAAGGAATGGCACGGCAAGGGGAAACAAGGCTAAGGCACGACAACGCACGCTAGGCAATGCACGGCAAGGCAAGGAAAGGGTAACGCATGGGAAAGCACGGTCAGGCGAGGCAAGCCTAAGGCATGACAACGCAAGGCTAGGCAATGCACGGAAAGCAAGCAAAGTGTAAAGGAACGCAAGGAAGGCAAGGGAAAGCAAGGGAAGGCAAGGGTAACGGAAGGAACGGCACGGCAAGGGATAACAAGGCTAAGGCACGAAAACGCAGGGCTAGGCAATGCACGGCAAGGCAAGGAAAGAGTAAAGGAAGGAACGGAAGGCAAGGCAAAGCCAGGCAAGGCAAGTGTAACAAAAGGCCCGCAACGGCAAGGGGAAACAAGGCTAAGGCACGACAACACACGGCTAGGAAATGCACGGCAAGGCAAGGAAAGGGTAACGCAAGGCAAGGCACGGTGAGGCTAGGCAAGGCTAATGCACGACAACGCTAGGCTAGGCAATGCACGACAATGCAAGTAAAGCTTAAAGCAAAGGAAGGCACGGTCAGGCGAGATAAGGCTAAGGCACGACAACGCAAGGCTAGGCAATGCACGGAAGGCAAGCAAAGAGTAACGGAAGGTAAGGAAGGCAAGGGAAAGCAAAGAAAGGCAAGTGTAACGGAAGGAACGACACGGCAAGGGGAAACAAGGCTAAGGCACGACAACGCACGCTAGGCAATGCACGGCAAGGCAAGGAAAGGGTAACGCATGGGAAAGCACGGTCAGGCGAGGCAAGGCTAAGGAAAGCCAACGCAAGGCTAGGCAATGCACGGAAAGAAAGCAAGGAGTAACGGAATGCAAGGAAGGAAAGGGAAAGCAAGGGAAGGCAAGGGTAACGGAAGGAACGGCACGGCAAGGGGAAACAAGGCTAAGGCACGACAACGCACGCTAGGCAATGCACGGAAAGGCAAGGAAAGGGTAACGCATGGGAAAGCACGGTCAGGCGAGGCAAGGCTAAGGCACGACAACGCAAGGCTAGGCAATGCACGGAAGGCAAGCAAAGAGTAACGGAAGGTAAGGAAGGCAAGGGAAAGGAAGGAAAGGCAAGTGTAACGGAAGGAACGGCACGGCAAGGGGAAACAAGGCTAAGGCACGACAACGCACGGCTAGGCAATGCACGGAAAGGCAAGGAAAGGGTAACGCATGGGAAAGCACGGTCAGGCGATGCAAGGCTAAGGCATGACAACGCAAGGCTAGGCAATGCACGGAAAGCAAGCAAAGAGTAACGGAACGCAAGGAAGGGAAGGGAAAGCAAGGGAAGGCAAGGGTAACGGAAGGAACGGCACGGTAAGGGGTAACAAGTCTAAGGCACGGCAACGCAGGGCTAGGCAATGCACGGCAAGGCAAGGAAAGGGTAACGCAGGGGAAGGCACGGTCAGGTGAGGCAAGGATAAGGCACGACAATGAAAGGCTAGGCAATGCACGGCAAGGCAAGGAAAGAGTAACGAAAGGAAAGGAAGGCAAGTCAAAGCCAGGAAAGGCAAGTGTAACAAAAGGCACGCCACGGCAAGGGGAAACAAGGCTAAGGCACGACAACGCACGGCTAGGCAATGCACGGCAAGGCAAGGAAAGGGTAACGCAAGGCAAGGCACGGTGAGGCTAGGCAAGGCTAATGCACGACAACGCAAGGCTAGGCAATGCACGACAATGCAAGGAAAGCTTAAAGCAAAGGAAGGCACGGTCAGGCGAGATAAGGCTAAGGCACGACAACGCAAGGCTAGGCAATGCAGGGAAGGGAAGCAAAGAGTAACGGAAGGTAAGGAAGGCAAGGGAAAGCAAGGAAAGGCAAGTGTAACGGAAGGAACGGCACGGCAAGGGGAAACAAGGCTAAGGCACGACAACGCACGCTAGGCAATGCACGGCAAGGCAAGCAAAGAGTAACGGAAGGAAAGGAAGGCAAGGCAAAGCCAGGCAAGGCAATTGTAACAAAAGGCACGCAACGGCAAGGGCAAACAAGGCTAAGACACGACAACACACGGCTAGGAAATGCACGGCAAGGCAAGGAAAGGGTAACGCATGGGAAAGCACGGTCAGGGGAGGCAAGGCTAAGGCACGACAACGCAAGGCTTGGCCATGCACGGAAGGCACGCAACGAGTAACGGAAGGTAAGGAAGGCAAGGGAAAGCAAAGAAAGGCAAGTGTAACGGAAGGAACGGCACGGCAAGGGGAAACAAGGCTAAGGCACGACAACGCACGCTAGGCAATGCACGGCAAGGGAAGGAAAGGGTAACGCATGGGAAAGCACGGTCAGGCGAGGCAAGGTTAAGGCACGACAACCTAAGGCTAGGCAATGTACGGAAGGCAAGCAAAGAGAAACGGAAGGTAAGGAAGGAAAGGGAAAGCAAAGAAAGGCAAGTGTAACGGAAGGAACGGCACGGCAAGGGGAAACAAGGCTAAGGCACGACAACGCACGGCTAGGCAATGCACGGCAAGGCAATCAAAGGGTAACGCAAGGAAAGGCACGGTGAGGCTAGGCAAGGCTAATGCACGAAAACGCAAGGCTAGGCGATGCACGACAATGCAAGGAAAGCTTAAAGCAAAGGAAGGCACGGTCAGGCGAGATAAGGCTAAGGCACGACAACGCAAGGCTAGGAAATTCAGGGAAGGCAAGCAAAGAATAACGGAAGGTAAGCAAGGCAAGGAAAAGGAAGGAAAGGCCAGGGTAACGGAAGGAACGGCACGGCAAGGGGAAACAAGTCTAAGGCACGACACCGAACGCTAGGCAATGAACGGCAAGGCAAGGAAAGGGTAACGCATTTGAAAGCACGGTCAGGCGAGGCAACGCTAAGGCACGACAACGCAAGGCTAGGCAATGCACGGAAGGCAAGCAAAGAGTAACGGAAGGTAAGGAAGGCAAGGGAAAGGAAGGAAAGGCAAGTGCAACGGAAGGAACGGCACGGCAAGGGGAAACAAGGCTAAGGCACGACAACGCACGGCTAGGCAATGCACGGAAAGGCAAGGAAAGGGTAACGCATGGGAAAGCACGGTCAGGCGATGCAAGGCTAAGGCATGACAACGCAAGGCTAGGCAATGCACGGAAAGCAAGCAAAGAGTAACGGAACGCAAGGAAGGCAAGGGAAAGCAAGGGAAGGCAAGGGTAACGGAAGGAACGGCACGGTAAGGGGTAACAAGTCTAAGGCACGGCAACGCAGGGCTAGGCAATGCACGGCAAGGCAAGGAAAGGGTAACGCATGGGAAAGCACGGTCTGGCGAGGCAAGGCTAAGGCAAGCCAACGAAAGGCTAGGCAATGCACGGCAAGGCAAGGAAAGAGTAACGGAAGGAAAGGAAGGCAAGTCAAAGCCAGGAAAGGCAAGTGTAACAAAAGGCACGCCACGGCAAGGGGAAACAAGGCTAAGGCACGACAACGCACGGCTAGGCAATGCACGGCAAGGCAAGGAAAGGGTAACGCAAGGCAAGGCACGGTGAGGCTAGGCAAGGCTAATGCACGACAACGCAAGGCTAGGCAATGCACGACAATGCAAGGAAAGCTTAAAGCAAAGGAAGGCACGGTCAGGCGAGATAAGGCTAAGGCACGACAACGCAAGGCTAGGCAATGCAGGGAAGGGAAGCAAAGAGTAACGGAAGGTAAGGAAGGCAAGGGAAAGCAAGGAAAGGCAATGGTAACGGAAGGAACGGCACGGCAAGGGGAAACCAGGCTAAGGCACGACAACGCACGCTAGGCAATGCACGGCAAGGCAAGGAAAGGGTAACGCAGGGGAAAGCCCGGTCAGGCGAGGCAAGGCTAAGGCATGACAACGCAAGGCTAGGCAATGCACGGAAAGCAAGCAAAGAGTAACGGAACGCAAGGAAGGCAAGGGAAAGCAAGGGAAGGCAAGGGTAACGGAAGGAACGGCACGGCAAGGGATAACAAGGCTAAGGCACGACAACGCAGGGCTAGGCAATGCACGGCAAGGCAAGCAAAGAGTAACGGAAGGAAAGGAAGGCAAGGCAAAGCCAGGCAAGGCAATTGTAACAAAAGGCACGCAACGGCAAGGGCAAACAAGGCTAAGACACGACAACACACGGCTAGGAAATGCACGGCAAGGCAAGGAAAGGGTAACGCATGGGAAAGCACGGTCAGGGGAGGCAAGGCTAAGGCACGACAACGCAAGGCTTGGCAATGCACGGAAGGCACGCAAAGAGTAACGGAAGGTAAGGAAGGCAAGGGAAAGCAAAGAAAGGCAAGTGTAACGGAAGGAACGGCACGGCAAGGGGAAACAAGGCTAAGGCACGACAACGCACGCTAGGCAATGCACGGCAAGGCAAGGAAAGGGTAACGCATGGGAAAGCACGGTCAGGCGATGCAAGGTTAAGGCACGACAACGCAAGGCTAGGCAATGCACGGAAGGCAAGCAAAGAGTAACGGAAGGTAAGGAAGGCAAGGGAAAGCAAAGAAAGGCAAGTGTAACGGAAGGAACGGCACGGCAAGGGGAAACAAGGCTAAGGCACGACAACGCACGGCTAGGCAATGCACGGCAAGGCAATCAAAGGGTAACGCAAGGAAAGGCACGGTGAGGCTAGGCAAGGCTAATGCACGAAAACGCAAGGCTAGGCAATGCACGGCAATGCAAGGAAAGCTTAAAGCAAAGGAAGGCAAGGTCAGGCGAGATAAGGCTAAGGCACGACAACGCAAGGCTAGGAAATTCAGGGAAGGCAAGCAAAGAATAACGGAAGGTAAGCAAGGCAAGGAAAAGGAAGGAAAGGCCAGGGTAACGGAAGGAACGGCACGGCAAGGGGAAACAAGTCTAAGGCACGACACCGAACGCTAGGCAATGAACGGCAAGGCAAGGAAAGGGTAACGCATTTGAAAGGACGGTCAGGCGAGACAACGCTAAGGCACGACAAGGCAAGGCTAGGCAATGCACGGAAGGCAAGCAAAGAGTACCGGAAGGTAAGGAAGGCAAGGGAAAGGAAGGAAAGGCAAGTGCAACGGAAGGAACGGCACGGCAAGGGGAAACAAGGCTAAGGCACGACAACGCACGGCTAGGCAATGCACGGAAAGGCAAGGAAAGGGTAACTCATGGGAAAGCACGGTCAGGCGATGCAAGGTTAAGGCATGACAACGCAAGGCTAGGCAATGCACGGAAAGCAAGCAAAGAGTAAGGGAACGCAAGGAAGGCAAGGGAAAGCAAGGGAAGGCAAGGGTAACGGAAGGAACGGCACGGCAAGGGGTATCAAGGCTAAGGCACGGCAACGCAGGGCTAGGCAATGCACGGCAAGGCAAGGAAAGGGTAACGCAGGGGAAGGCACGGTCAGGTGAGGCAAGGATAAGGCACGACAATGCAAGGCTAGGCAATGCACGGCAAGGCAAGGAAAGAGTAACGGAAGGAAAGGAAGGCAAGGAAAAGCCAGGAAAGGCAAGTGTAACAAAAGGCACGCCACGGCAAGTGGAATCAAGGCTAAGGCACGACAACGCACGGCTAGGCAATGCACGGCAAGGCAAGGAAAGGGTAACGCAAGGCAAGGCACGGTGAGGCTAGGCAAGGCTAATGCACGACAACGCAAGGCTAGGCAATGCACCACAATGCAAGGAAAGCTTAAAGCAAAGGAAGGCACGGTCAGGCGAGATAAGGCTAAGGCACGACAACGCAAGGCTACGCAATGCACGGAAGGCAAGCAAAGAGTAACGGAAGGTAAGGAAGGCAAGGGAAAGCAAGGAAAGGCAAGTGTAACGGAAGGAATGGCACGGCAAGGGGAAACAAGGCTAAGGCACGACAACGCACGCTAGGCAATGCACGGCAAGGCAAGGAAAGGGTAACGCATGGGAAAGCACGGTCAGGCGAGGCAAGCCTAAGGCATGACAACGCAAGGCTAGGCAATGCACGGAAAGCAAGCAAAGTGTAAAGGAACGCAAGGAAGGCAAGGGAAAGAAAGGGAAGGCAAGGGTAACGGAAGGAACGGCACGGCAAGGGATAACAAGGCTAAGGCACGAAAACGCAGGGCTAGGCAATGCACGGCAAGGCAAGGAAAGAGTAACGGAAGGAACGGAAGGCAAGGCAAAGCCAGGCAAGGCAAGTGTAACAAAAGGCACGCAACGGCAAGGGGAAACAAGGCTAAGGCACGACAACACACGGCTAGGAAATGCACGGCAAGGCAAGGAAAGGGTAACGCAAGGCAAGGCACGGTGAGGCTAGGCAAGGCTAATGCACGACAACGCTAGGCTAGGCAATGCACGACAATGCAAGTAAAGCTTAAAGCAAAGGAAGGCACGGTCAGGCGAGATAAGGCTAAGGCACGACAACGCAAGGCTAGGCAATGCACGGAAGGCAAGCAAAGACTAACGGAAGGTAAGGAAGGCAAGGGAAAGCAAAGAAAGGCAAGTGTAACGGAAGGAACGACACGGCAAGGGGAAACAAGGCTAAGGCACGACAACGCACGCTAGGCAATGCACGGCAAGGCAAGGAAAGGGTAACGCATGGGAAAGCACGGTCAGGCGAGTCAAGGCTAAGGAAAGCCAACTCAAGGCTAGGCAATGCACGGAAAGAAAGCAAGGAGTAACGGAATGCAAGGAAGGAAAGGGAAAGCAAGGGAAGGCAAGTGTAACGGAAGGAACGGCACGGCAAGGGGAAACAAGGCTAAGGCACGACAACGCACGGCTAGGAAATGCACGGCAAGGCAAGGAAAGGGTAACGCAAGGCAAGGCACGGTGAGGCTAGGCAAGGCTAATGCACGACAACGCAGGGCTAGGCAATGCACGACAATGCAAGGAAAGCTTAAAGTAAACTAAGGCACGGTCAGGCGAGATAAGGCTAAGGCACGACAACGCAAGGCTAGGCAATGCACGGAAGGCAAGCAAAGAGTAACGGAAGGTAAGGAAGGCAAGGGAAAGCAAGGAAAGGCAAGGGTAACGGAAGGAACGGCACGGCAAGGGGAAACCAGGCTAAGGCACGACAACGCACGCTAGGCAATGCACGGCAAGGCAAGGAAAGGGTAACGCATGGGAAAGCACGGTCAGGCGAGGCAAGGCTAAGGCATGACAACGCAAGGCTAGGCAATGCACGGAAAGCAAGCAAAGAGTAACGGAACGCAAGGAAGGCAAGGGAAAGCAAGGGAAGGCAAGGGTAACGGAAGGAACGGCACGGCAAGGGGTAACAAGGCTAAGGCCCGACAACGCAGCGCTTGGCAATGCACGGCAAGGCAAGCAAAGAGTAACGGAAGGAAAGGAAGGCAAGGCAAAGCCAGGCAAGGCAAGTGTAACAAAAGGCCCGCAACGGCAAGGGGAAACAAGGCTAAGGCACGACAACACACGGCTAGGAAATGCACGGCAAGGCAAGGAAAGGGTAACGCAAGGCAAGGCACGGTCAGGCGAGATAAGGCTAAGGCACGACAACGCAAGGCTAGGCAATGCACGGAAGGCAAGCAAAGAGTAACGGAAGGCAAGGAAGGCAAGGAAAAGCAAGGAAAGGCAAGGGTAACGGAAGGAATTGCACGGCAAGGGGAAACAAGGCTAAGGCACGGCAACGCAGGCTGGGCAATGCACGGCAAGGCAAGGAAAGGGTAAACCATGGGAAAGCACGTTCAGGCGAGGCAAGGCTAAGGCACGACAACGCAAGGCTAGGCAATGCACGGAAGGCAAGCAAAGAGTAACGGAAGGTAAGGAAGGCAAGGGAAAGCAAAGAAAGGCAAGTGTAACTGAAGGAACTGCACGGCAAGGGGAAGCAAGGCTAAGGCACGACAACGCACGGCTAGGCAATGCACGGCAAGGCAAGCAAAGGGTAACGCAAGGCAATGCACGGTGAGGCTAGACAAGGCTAATGCACGAAAACGCAAGGCTAGGCAATGCACGACAATGCAAGGAAAGCTTAAAGCAAAGGAAGGCAAGGTCAGGCGAGATAAGGCTAAGGCACGACAACGCAAGGCTAGGCAATGCACGGAAAGCAAGCAAAGAGTAACGGAACGCAAGGAAGGCAAGGGAAAGCAAGGGAAGGCAAGTGTAACGGAAGGAACGGCACGGCAAGGGGAAACAAGGCTAAGGCACGACAACGCACGATAGGCAAAGCACGGCAAGGCAAGGAAAGGGTAACGCATGGGAAAGCACGGTCAGGCGAGGCAAGCCTAAGGCATGACAACGCAAGGCTAGGCAATGCACGGAAAGCAAGCAAAGAGTAACGGAACGCAAGGAAGGCAAGGGAAAGCAAGGGAAGGCAAGGGTAACGGAAGGAACGGCACGGCAAGGGGTAACAAGGCTAAGGCACGACAACGCAGGGCTAGGCAATGACCGGCAAGGCAAGGAAAGAGTAACGGAAGGAAAGGAAGGCAAGGCAAAGCCAGGCAAGGCAAGTGTAACAAAAGGCACGCAACTGCAAGGGGAAACAAGGCTAAGGCACGACAACACACGGCTAGGAAATGCACGGCAAGGCAAGGAAAGGGTAACGCAAGGCAATGCACGGTGAGGCTAGACAAGGCTAATGCACGAAAACGCAAGGCTAGGCAATGCACGACAATGCAAGGAAAGCTTAAAACAAAGGAAGGCAAGGTCAGGCGAGATAAGGCTAAGGCACGACAACGCAAGGCTAGGCAATGCAGGGAAGGCAAGCAAAGAGTAACGGAAAGTAAGGAAGGCAAGGGAAAGCAAGGGAAGGCAAGGGTAACGGAAGGAACGGCACGGCAAGGGGAAACAAGGCTAAGGCACGACAACGCACGCTAGGCAATGCACGGGTAGGCAAGGAAAGGGTAACGCATGGGAAAGCACGGTCAGGCGAGGCAAGCCTAAGGCATGACAACGCAAGGCTAGGCAATGCACGGAAAGCAAGCAAAGAGTAACGGAACGCAAGGAAGGCAAGGGAAAGCAAGGGAAGGCAAGGGTAACGGAAGGAACGGCACGGCAAGGGGTAACAAGGCTAAGGCACGACAACGCAGGGCTAGGCAATGCACGGAAGGCAAGCAAAGAGTAACGGAAGGTAAGGAAGGCAAGGGAAAGCAAGGAAAGGCAAGTGTAACGGAAGGAACGGCACGGCAAGGGGAAACAAGGCTAAGGCACGACAACGCACGCTAGGCAATGCACGGCAAGGCAAGGAAAGGGTAACGCAGGGGAAGGCACGGTCAGGTGAGGCAAGGAGAAGGCACGACAACGCAAGGCTAGGCAATGCACGGCAAGGCAAGGAAAGAGTAACGGAAGGAAAGGAAGGCAAGGCAAAGCCAGGAAAGGCAAGTGTAACAAAAGGCACGCCACGGCAAGGGGAAACAAGGCTAAGGCACGACAACGCACGGCTAGGCAATGCACGGCAAGGCAAGGAAAGGGTAACGCAAGGCAAGGCACGGTGAGGCTAGGCAAGGCTAATGCACGACAACGCAAGGCTAGGCAATGCACCACAATGCAAGGAAAGCTTAAAGAAAAGGAAGGCACGGTCAGGCGAGATAAGGCTAAGGCACGACAACGCAAAGCTACGCAATGCACGGAAGGCAAGGGAAAGCAAAGAAAGGCAAGTGTAACGGAAGGAATGGCACGGCAAGGGGAAACAAGGCTAAGGCACGACAACGCACGCTAGGCAATGCACGGCAAGGCAAGGAAAGGGTAACGCATGGGAAAGCACGGTCAGGCGAGGCAAGACTAAGGCATGACAACGCAAGGCTAGGCAATGCACGGAAAGCAAGCAAAGAGTAACGGAACGCAAGGAAGGCAAGGGAAAGCAAGGGAAGGCAAGGGCAACCGAAGGAACGGCACGATAAGGGGTAACAAGGCTAAGGCACGGCAACGCAGGGCTAGGCAATGCACGGCAAGGAAGGGAAAGGGTAACGCAGGGGAAGGCACGGTCAGGTGAGGCAAGGATAAGGAACGCCAATGCAAGGCTAGGCAATGCACGGCAAGGCAAGGAAAGAGGAACGGAAGGAAAGGAAGGCAAGTCAAAGCCAGGAAAGGCAAGTGTAACAAAAGGCTCGCCACGGCAAGGGGAAACAAGGCTAAGGCACGACAACGCACGGCTAGGCAATGCACGGCAAGGCAAGGAAAGGGTAACGCAAGGCAAGGCACGGTGAGGCTAGGCAAGGCTAATGCACGACAACGCAAGGCTAGGGAATGCACGACATTGCAAGGAAAGCTTAAAGCAAAGGAAGGCACGGTCAGGCGAGATAAGGCTAAGGCACGACAACGCAAGGCTAGGCAATGCAGGGAAGGGAAGCAAAATGTAACGGAAGGTAAGCAAGGCAAGGAAAAGCAAGGAAAGGCAAGGGTAACGGAAGGAATTGCACGGCAAGGGGAAACAAGGCTAAGGCACGGCAACGCAGGCTGGGCAATGCACGGCAAGGCAAGGAAAGGGTAACGCATGGGAAAGCACGTTCAGGCGAGGCAAGGCTAAGGCACGACAACGCAAGGCTAGGCAATGCACGGAAGGCAAGCAAAGAGTAACGGAAGTTAAGGAAGGCAAGGGAAAGCAAAGAAAGGCAAGTGTAACGGAAGGAACTACACGGCAAGGGGAAACAAGGCTAAGGCACGACAACGCACGGCTAGGCAATGCACGGCAAGGCAAGCAAAGGGTAACGCAAGGCAATGCACGGTGAGGCTAGACAAGGCTAATGCACGAAAACGCAAGGCTAGGCAATGCACGACAATGCAAGGAAAGCTTAAAGCAAAGGAAGGCAAGGTCAGGCGAGATAAGGCAAAGGCACGACAACGCAAGGCTAGGCAATTCAGGGAAGGCAAGCAAAGAGTAACGGAAGGTAAGGAAGGCAAGGAAAAGCAAGGAAAGGCAAGGGTAACGGAAGGAACGGCACGGCAAGGGGGAACAAGTCTAAGGCACGACACCGAACGCTAGGCAATGAACGGCAAGGCAAGGAAAGGGTAACGCATGGGAAAGCACGGTCAGGCGAGGCAAGGCTAAGGCACGACAACGCAAGGCTAGGCAATGCACGGAAGGCAAGCAAAGAGTAACGGAAGGTAAGGAAGGCAAGGGAAAGCAAGGAAAGGCAAGTGTAACGGAAGGAACGGCACGGCAAGGGGAAACAAGGCTAAGGCAAGACAACGCACGCTAGGCAATGCACGGCAAGGCAAGGAAAGGGTAACGCATGGGAAAGCACGGTCAGGCGAGGCAAGGCTAAGGCATGACAACGCAAGGCTAGGCAATGCACGGAAAGCAAGCAAAGAGTAACGGAACGCAAGGAAGGCAAGGGAAAGCAAGGGAAGGCAAGGGTAACGGAAGGAACGGCACGGTAAGGGGTAACAAGTCTAAGGCACGGCAACGCAGGGCTAGGCAATGCACGGCAAGGCAAGGAAAGGGTAACGCAGGGGAAGGCACGGTCAGGTGAGGCAAGGATAAGGCACGACAATGCAAGGCTAGGCAATGCACGGCAAGGCAAGGAAAGAGTAACGGAAGGATAGGAAGGCAAGTCAAAGCCAGGAAAGGCAAGTGTAACAAAAGGCACGCCACGGCAAGGGGAAACAAGGCTAAGTCACGACAACGCACGGCTAGGCAATGCACGGCAAGGCAAGGAAAGGGTAACGCAAGGCAAGGCACGGTGAGGCTAGGCAAGGCTAATGCACGACAACGCAAGGCTAGGCAATGCACGACAATGCAAGGAAAGCTTAAAGCAAAGGAAGGCACGGTCAGGCGAGATAAGGCTAAGGCACGACAACGCAAGGCTAGGCAATGCACGAAAGGCAAGCAAAGAGTAACGGAAGGTAAGGAAGGCAAGGGAAAGCAAAGAAAGGCAAGTGTAACGGAAGGAACGGCACGGCAAGGGGAAACAAGGCTAAGGCACGACAACGCACGCTAGGCAATGCACGGCAAGGCAAGGAAAGGGTAACGCATGGGAAAGCACGGTCAGGCGAGTCAAGGCTAAGGAAAGCCAACGCAAGGCTAGGCAATGCACGGAAAGCAAGCAAGGAGTAACGGAATGCAAGGAAGGAAAGGGAAAGCAAGGGAAGGCAAGGGTAACGGAAGGAACGGCACGGCAAGGGGAAACAAG
Source organism: Macrotis lagotis (assembly GCF_037893015.1). Classification (NCBI taxonomy): domain Eukaryota; kingdom Metazoa; phylum Chordata; class Mammalia; order Peramelemorphia; family Peramelidae; genus Macrotis; species Macrotis lagotis. The sequence continues at coordinate 56,190 of NW_027422385.1, forward strand.
GCTAAGGCACGACAACGCACGCTAGGCAATGCACGGCAAGGCAAGGAAAGGGTAACGCATGGGAAAGCACGGTCAGGCGAGTCAAGGCTAAGGCACGACAACGCAAGGCTAGGCAATGCACGGAAGGCAAGCAAAGAGTAACGGAAGGTAAGGAAGGCAAGGGAAAGGAAGGAAAGGCAAGTGTAACGGAAGGAACGGCACGGCAAGGGGAAACAAGGCTAAGGCACGACAACGCACGGCTAGGCAATGCACGGAAAGGCAAGGAAAGGGTAACGCATGGGAAAGCACGGTCAGGCGATGCAAGGCTAAGGCATGACAACGCAAGGCTAGGCAATGCACGGAAAGCAAGCAAAGAGTAACGGAACGCAAGGAAGGCAAGGGAAAGCAAGGGAAGGCAAGGGTAACGGAAGGAACGGCACGGTAAGGGGTAACAAGTCTAAGGCACGGCAACGCAGGGCTAGGCAATGCACGGCAAGGCAAGGAAAGGGTAACGCAGGGGAAGGCACGGTCAGGTGAGGCAAGGATAAGGCACGACAATGCAAGGCTAGGCAATGCACGGCAAGGCAAGGAAAGAGTAACGGAAGGATAGGAAGGCAAGTCAAAGCCAGGAAAGGCAAGTGTAACAAAAGGCACGCCACGGCAAGGGGATACAAGGCTAAGGCACGACAACGCACGGCTAGGCAATGCACGGCAAGGCAAGGAAAGGGTAACGCAAGGCAAGGCACAGTGAGGCTAGGCAAGGCTATTGCACGACAACGCAAGGCTAGGCAATGCACGACAATGCAAGGAAAGCTTAAAGCAAAGGAAGGCACGGTCAGGCGAGATAAGGCTATGGCACGACAACGCAAGGCTAGGCAATGCAGGGAAGGGAAGCAAAGAGTAACGGAAGGTAAGCAAGGCAAGGAAAAGCAAGGAAAGGCAAGGTTACCGGAAGGAATTGCACGGCAAGGGGAAACAAGGCTAAGGCACGGCAACGCAGGCTGGGCAATGCACGGCAAGGCAAGGAAAGGGTAACGCATGGGAAAGCACGTTCATGCGAGGCAAGGCTAAGGCACGACAACGCAAGGCTTGGCAATGCACGGAAGGCAAGCAAAGAGTAACGGAAGGTAAGGAAGGCAAGGGAAAGCAAAGAAAGGCAAGTGTAACGGAAGGAACTGCACGGCAAGGGGAAACAAGGCTAAGGCACGACAACGCACGGCTAGGCAATGCACGGCAAGGCAAGCAAAGGGTAACGCAAGGCAATGCACGGTGAGGCTAGACAAGGCTAATGCACGAAAACGCAAGGCTAGGCAATGCACGACAATGCAAGGAAAGCTTAAAGCAAAGGAAGGCAAGGTCAGGCGAGATAAGGCAAAGGCACGACAACGCAAGGCTAGGCAATTCAGGGAAGGCAAGCAAAGAGTAACGGAAGGTAAGCAAGGCAAGGAAAAGCAAGGAAAGGCAAGGGTAACGGAAGGAACGGCAGGGCAAGGGGGAACAAGTCTCAGGCACGACACCGAACTCTAGGCAATGAACGGCAAGGCAAGGAAAGGGTAACGCATGGGAAAGCACGGTCAGGCGAGGCAAGGCTAAGGAAAGCCAACGCAAGGCTAGGCAAAGCACGGAAAGTAAGCAAGGAGTAACGGAATGCAAGGAAGGAAAGGGAAAGCAAAGAAAGGCAAGTGTAACAGAAGGAACGGCACGGCAAGGGGAAACAAGGCTAAGGCACGACAAGGCACGGCTAGGCAATGCACGGCAAGGAAAGCAAAGGGTAACGCAAGGAAAGGCACGGTGAGGCTAGGCAAGGCTAATGCACGAAAACGCAAGGCTAGGCGATGCACGACAATGCAAGGAAAGCTTAAAGCAAAGGAAGGCAAGGTCAGGCGAGATAAGGTTAAGGCACGACAACGCAAGGCTAGGAAATTCAGGGAAGGCAAGCAAAGAGTAACGGAAGGTAAGCAAGGCAAGGAAAAGGAAGGAAAGGCCAGGGTAATGGAAGGAACGGCACGGCAAGGGGTAACAAGGCTAAGGCACGACAACGCAGGGCTAGGCAATGCACGACAATGCAAGGAAAGCTTAAAGCAAAGGAAGGCACGGTCAGGCGAGATAAGGCTAAGGCACGACAACGCAAGGCTAGGCAATGCACGGAAAGCAAGCAAAGAGTAACGGAACGCAAGGAAGGCAAGGGAAAGCAAGGGAAGGCAAGGGTTACGGAAGGAACGGCACGGCAAGGGGTAACAAGGCTAAGGCATGGCAACGCAGGGTTAGGCAATGCACGGCAAGGCAAGGAAAGGGTAACGCAGGGGAAGGCACGGTCAGGTGAGGCAAGGATAAGGCACGACAATGCAAGGCTAGGCAATGCACGGCAAGGCAAGGAAAGAGTAACGCAAGGCAAGGCACGGTGAGGCTAGGCAAGGCTAATGCACGACAACGCAAGGCTAGGCAATGCACGACAATGCAAGTAAAGCTTAATGCAAAGGAAGGCACGGTCAGGCGAGATAAGGCTAAGGCACGACAACGCAAGGCTAGGCAATGCACGGAAAGCAAGCAAAGAGTAACGGAACGCAAGGAAGGCAAGGGAAAGCAAGGGAAGGCAAGGGTAACGGAAGGAACGGCACGGCAAGGGGTAACAAGGCTAAGGCACGACAACGCAGGGCTAGGCAATGCACGGCAAGGCAAGGAAAGAGTAACGGAAGGAAAGGAAGGCAAGGCAAAGTCAGGCAAGGCAAGTGTAACAAAAGGCACGCAACGGCAAGGGGAAACAAGGCTAAGGCACGACAACACACGGCTAGGAAATGCACGGCAAGGCAAGGAAAGGGTAACGCAAGGCAAGGCACGGTGAGGCTAGGCAAGGCTAATGCACGACAACGCAAGGCTAGGCAATGCACGACAATGCAAGGAAAGCTTAAAGCAAAGGAAGGCACGGTCAGGCGAGATAAGGCTAAGGCACGACAACGCAAGGCTAGGCAATGCACGGAAGGCAAGCAAAGAGTAACGGAAGGTAAGGAAGGCAAGGGAAAGCAAGGAAAGGCTAGTGTAACGGAAGGAACGGCACGGCAAGGGGAAACAAGGCTAAGGCACGACAACGCACGCTAGGCAATGCACGGCAAGGCAAGGAAAGGGTAACGCATGGGAAAGCACGGTCAGGCGAGGCAAGCCTAAGGCATGACAACGCAAGGCTAGGCAATGCACGGAAAGCAAGCAAAGTGTAAAGGAACGCAAGGAAGACAAGGGAAAGCAAGGGAAGGCAAGGGTAACGGAAGGAACGGCACGGCAAGGGGTAACAAGGCTAAGGCACGACAACACACGGCTAGGAAATGCACGGCAAGGCAAGGAAAGGGTAACGCAAGGCAAGGCACGGTGAGGCTAGGCAAAGTTAATGCACGACAATGCAAGGCTAGGCAATGCACGAAAATGCAAGGAAAGCTTAAAGTAAAGGAAGGCACGGTAAGGCGAGATAAGGCTAAGGCACGACATCGCAAGGCTAGGCAATGCACGGAAGGCAAGCAAAGAGTAACGGAAGGTAAGGAAGGCAAGGGAAAGCAAGGAAAGGCAATGGTAACGGAAGGAACGGCACGGCAAGGGGAAACAAGGCTAAGGCACGACAACGCACGCTAGGCAATGCACGGCAAGGCAAGGAAAGGGTAACGCAGGGGAAAGCACGGTCAGGCGAGGCAAGGCTAAGGCATGACAACGCAAGGCTAGGCAATGCACGGAAAGCAAGCAAAGTGTAACGGAACGCAAGGAAGGCAAGGGAAAGCAAGGGAAGGCAAGGGTATCGGAAGGAACGGCACGGCAAGGGGAAACAAGGCTAAGGCACGACAACGCAGGGCTAGGCAATGCACGGAAGGCAAGCAAAGAGTAACGGAAGGTAAGGAAGGCAAGGGAAAGCAAGGAAAGGCAAGTGTAACGGAAGGAACGGCACGGCAAGGGGAAACAAGGTTAAGGCACGACAACGCACGCTAGGCAATGCACGGCAAGGCAAGGAAAGGGTAACGCATGGGAAAGCACGGTCAGGCGAGGCAAGCCTAAGGCATGACTACGCAAGGCTAGGCAATGCACGGAAAGCAAGCAAAGAGTAACGGAACGCAAGGAAGGCAAGTGAAAGCAAGGGAAGGCAAGGGTAACGGAAGGAACGGCACGGCAAGGGGTAACAAGGCTAAGGCACGAAAACGCAGGGCTAGGCAATGCACGGCAAGGCAAGGAAAGAGTAACGGAAGGAACGGAAGGCAAGGCAAAGCCAGGCAAGGCAAGTGTAACAAAAGGCACGCAACGGCAAGGGGAAACAAGGCTAAGATACGACAACACACGGCTAGGAAATGCACGGCAAGGCAAGTAAAGGGTAACGCAAGGAAAGGCACGGTGAGGCTAGGCAAGGCTAATGCACGACAACGCAAGTCTAGGCAATGCACGACAATGTAATAAAGCTTAAAGCAAAGGAAGGCACGGTCAGAAGAGATAAGGCTAAGGCACGACAACTGAAGGCTAGGCAATGCAAGGAAGGCAAGCAAAGAGTAACGGAAGGTAAGGAAGGCAAAGGAAAGGGAAAGCAAGGAAAGGCAATGGTAACGGAAGGAACGGCACGGCAAGGGGAAACAAGTCCAAGGCACGACAACGCACGCTAGGCAATGCACGGCAAGGGAAGGAAAGGGTAACGCATGGGAAAGAACGGTCAGGGGAGGCAAGGCTAAGGCACGACAACGCAAGGCTTGGCAATGCACGGAAGGCAAGCAAAGAGTAACGGAAGTAAGGAAGGCAAGGGAAAGCAAAGAAAGGCAAGTGTAACGGAAGGAACGGCACGGCAAGGGGAAACAAGGCTAAGGCACGACAACGCACGCTAGGCAATGCACGGCAAGGCAAGGAAAGGGTAACGCATGGGAAAGCACGGTCAGGTGAGCCAAGGCTAAGGAAAGCCAACGCAAGGCTACGCAATGCACGGTAAGCAAGCAAGGAGTAACGGAATGCAAGGAAGGAAAGGGAAAGCAAGTGAAGGCAAGGGTAACGGAAGGAACGTCACGGCAAAGGGTAACAAGGCTAAGGCACGACAACACACGGCTAGGAAATGCACGGCAAGGCAAGGAAAGGGTAACGCAAGGCAAGGCACGGTGAGGCTAGGCAAGGTTAATGCACGACAACGCAAGGCTAGGCAATGCACGACAATGCAAGGAAAGCTTAAAGTAAACTAAGGCACGGTCAGGCGAGATAAGAATAAGGCACGACAACGCAAGGCTAGGCAATGCACGGAAGGCAAGCAAAGAGTAACGGAAGGTAAGGAAGGCAAGGGAAAGCAAGGAAAGGCAATGGTAACGGAAGGAACGGCACGGCAAGGGGAAACCAGGCTAAGGCACGACAACGCACGCTAGGCAATGCACGGCAAGGCAAGGAAAGGGTAACGCATGGGAAAGCACGGTCAGGCGAGGCAAGGCTAAGGCATGACAACGCAAGGCTAGGCAAGGGAAAGCAAGGGAAGGCAAGGGTAACGGAAGGAACGGCACGGCAAGGGGTAACAAGGCTAAGGCACGACAACGCAGGGCTAGGCAATGCACGGCAAGGCAAGCAAAGAGTAACGGAAGGAAAGGAAGGCAAGACAAAGCCAGGCAAGGCAAGTGTATCAAAAGGCCCGCAACGGCAAGGGGAAACAAGGCTAAGGCACGACAACACACGGCTAGGAAATGCACGGCAAGGCAAGGAAAGGGTAACGCAAGGCAAGGCACGGTCAGGCGAGATAAGGCTAAGGCACGACAACGCAAGGCTAGGCAATGCAGGGAAGGGAAGCAAAGAGTAACGGAAGGTAAGCAAGGCAAGGAAAAGCAAGGAAAGGCAAGGGTAACGGAAGGAATTGCACGGCAAGTGGAAACAAGGCTAAGGCACGGCAACGCAGGCTGGGCAATGCACGGCAAGGCAAGGAAAAGGTAACCCATGGGAAAGCACGTTCAGGCGAGGCAAGGCTAAGGCACGACAACGCAAGGCTAGGCAATGCACGGAAGGCAAGCAAAGAGTAACGGAAGGGAAGGAAGGCAAGGGAAAGCAAAGAAAGGCAAGTGTAACGGAAGGAACTGCACGGCAAGGGGAAGCAAGGCTAAGGCACGACAACGCACGGCTACGCAATGCACGGCAAGGCAAGCAAAGGGTAACGCAAGGCAATGCACGGTGAGGCTAGACAAGGCTAATGCACGAAAACGCAAGGCTAGGCAATGCACGACAATGCAAGGAAAGCTTAAAGCAAAGGAAGGCAAGGTCAGGCGACATAAGGCAAAGGCACGACAACGCAAGGCTAGGCAATTCAGGGAAGGCAAGCAAAGAGTAACGGAAGGTAAGGAAGGCAAGGAAAAGCAAGGAAAGGCAAGGGTAACGGAAGGAACGGCTCGGCAAGGGGAAACAAGTCTAAGGCACGACAACGCACGCTAGGCAATGCACTTCAAGGCAAGGAAAGGGTAACGCATGGGAAAGCACGGTCAGGCGAGCCAAGCCTAAGGCAGGACAACGCGAGGCTAGGCAATGCACGGAAAGCAAGCAAAGAGTAACGGAACGCAAGGAAGGCAAGGGAAAGCAAGGGAAGGCAAGGGTAACGGAAGGAACGGCACGGAAAGGGGAAACAAGGCTAAGGCACGACAACGCAGGGCTAGGCAATGCACGGAAGGCAAGCAAAGAGTAACGGAAGGCAAGGAAGGCAAGGGAAAGCAAGGAAAGGCAAGTGTAACGGAAGGAACGGCACGGCAAGGGGAAACAAGGCTAAGGCACGACAACGCACGCTAGGCAATGCACGGCAAGGCAAGGAAAGGGTAACGCATGGGAAAGCACGGTCAGGCGAGGCAAGGCTAAGGCATGACAACGCAAGGCTAGGCAATGCACGGAAAGCAAGCAAAGAGTAACGGAACGCAAGGAAGGCAAGGGAAAGCAAGGGAAGGCAAGGGTAAGGGAAGGAACGGCACGCCAATGGGTAAGAAGGCTAAGGCACGACAACGCAGGGTTAGGCAATGCACGGCAAGGGTAGGAAAGGGTAACGCAGGGGAAGGCACGGTCAGGTGAGGCAAGGATAAGGCACGACAATGCAAGGCTAGGCAATGCACAGCAAGGCAAGGAAAGAGTAACGGAAGGAAAGGAAGGCAAGGCAAAGCCAGGCAAGGCAAGTGTAACAAAAGGCACGCCACGGCAAGGGGAAACAAGGCTAAGGCACGACAACGCACGGCTAGGCAATGCACGGCAAGGCAAGGAAAGGGTAACGCAAGGCAAGGAACGGTGAGGCTAGGCAAGGCTAATGCAGGACAACGCAAGGCTAGGCAATGCACGACATTGCAAGGAAAGCTTAAAGCAAAGGAAGGCACGGTCAGGCGAGATAAGGCTAAGGCACGACAACGCAAGGCTAGGCAATGCAGGGAAGGGAAGCAAAGAGTAACGGAAGGTAAGCAAGGCAAGGAAAAGCAAGGAAAGGCAAGGGTAACGGAAGGAATTGCACGGCAAGGGGAAACAAGGCTAAGGCACGGCAACGCAGGCTGGGCAATGCACGGCAAGGCAAGGAAAGGGTAACGCATGGGAAAGCACGTTCAGGCGAGGCAAGGCTAAGGCACGACAACGCAAGGCTAGGCAATGCACGGAAGGCAAGCAAAGAGTAACGGAAGTTAAGGAAGGCGAGGGAAAGCAAAGAAAGGCAAGTGTAACGGAAGGAACTGCACGGCAAGGGGAAACAAGGCTAAGGCACGACAACGCACGGCTAGGCAATGCACGGCAAGGCAAGCAAAGGGTAACGCAAGGCAATGCACGGTGAGGCTAGACAAGGCTAATGCACGAAAACGCAAGGCTAGGCAATGCACGACAATGCAAGGAAAGCTTAAAGCAAAGGAAGGCAAGGTCAGGCGAGATAAGGCAAAGGCACGACAACGCAAGGCTAGGCAATTCAGGGAAGGTAAGCAAAGAGTAACGGAAGGTAAGGAAGGCAAGGAAAAACAAGGAAAGGCAAGGGTAACGGAAGGAACGGCACGGCAAGGGGGAACAAGTCTAAGGCACGACACCGAACGCTAGGCAATGAACGGCAAGGCAAGGAAAGGGTAACGCATGGGAAAGCACGGTCAGGCGAGGCAAGGCTAAGGCACGACAACGCAAGGCTAGGCAATGCACGGAAGGCAAGCAAAGAGTAACGGAAGGTAAGGAAGGCAAGGGAAAGCAAGGAAAGGCAAGTGTAACGGAAGGAACGGCACGGCAAGGGGAAACAAGGCTAAGGCACGACAACGCACGCTAGGCAATGCACGGCAAGGCAAGGAAAGGGTAACGCATGGGAAAGAACGGTCAGGCGAGGCAAGGCTAAGGCATGACAACGCAAGGCTAGGCAATGCACGGAAAGCAAGCAAAGAGTAACGGAACGCAAGGAAGGCAAGGGAAAGCAAGGGAAGGCAAGGGTAACGGAAGGAACGGCACGGCAAGGGGTAAGAAGGCTAAGGCACGACAACGCAGGGCTAGGCAATGCACGGCAAGGCAAGGAAAGGGTAACGCAGGGGAAGGCACGGTCAGGTGAGGCAAGGATCAGGCACGACAATGCAAGGCTAGGCAATGCACGGCAAGGCAAGTAAAGAGTAACGGAAGGAAAGGAAGGCAAGGAAAAGCCAGGCAAGGCAAGTGTAACAAAAGGCACGCCACGGCAAGGGGAATCAAGGCTAAGGCACGACAACGCACGGCTAGGCAATGCACGGCATGGCAAGGAAAGGGTAACGCAAGGCAGGGCACGGTGAGGTTAGGCAAGGCTAATGCACGACAACGCAAGGCTAGGCAATGCACGACAATGCAAGGAAAGCTTAAAGCAAAGGAAGGCACGGTCAGGCGAGATAAGGCTAAGGCACGACAACGCAAGGCTAGGCAATGCACGGAAGGCAAGCAAAGAGTAACGGAAGGTAAGGAAGGCAAGGGAAAGCAAAGAAAGGCAAGTGTAACGGAAGGAACGGCACGGCAAGGGGAAACAAGGCTAAGGCACGACAACGCACGCTAGGCAATGCACGGCAAGGCAAGGAAAGGGTAACGCATGGGAAAGCACGGTCAGGCGAGGCAAGCCTAAGGCATGACAACGCAAGGCTAGGCAATGCACGGAAAGCAAGCAAAGAAGAACGGAACGCAAGGAAGGCAAGGGAAAGCAAGGGAAGGCAAGGGTAACGGAAGGAACGGCACGGCAAGGGGTAACAAGGCTAAGGCACGACAACGCAGGGCTAGGCAATGCACGGCAAGGCAAGGAAAGAGTAACGGAAGGAAAGGAAGGCAAGGCAAAGCCAGGCAAGGCAAGTGTAACAAAAGGCACGCAACGGCAAGGGGAAACAAGGCTAAGGCACGACAACACACGGCTAGGAAATGCACGGCAAGGCAAGGAAAGGGTAACGCAAGGCAAGGCACGGTGAGGCTAGGCAAGGCTAATGCACGACAACGCAAGGCTAGGCAATGCACGACAATGCAAGTAAAGCTTAAAGCAAAGGAAGGCACGGTCAGGCGAGATAAGGCTAAGGCACGACAACGCAAGGCTAGGCAATGCACGGAAGGCAAGCAAAGAGTAACGGAAGGTAAGCAAGGCAAGGGAAAGCAAAGAAAGGCAAGTGTAACGGAAGGAACGGCACGGCAAGGGGAAACAAGGCTAAGGCACGACAACGCACGCTAGGCAATGCACGGCAAGGCAAGGAAAGGGTAACGCATGGGAAAGCACGGTCAGGCGAGTCAAGGCTAAGGAAAGCCAACGCAAGGCTAGGCAATGCACGGAAAGCAAGCAAGGAGTAACGGAATGCAAGGAAGGAAAGGGAAAGCAAGGGAAGGCAAGGGTAACGGAAGGAACGGCACGGCAAGGGGAAACAAGGCTAAGGCACGACAACGCACGCTAGGCAATGCACGGCAAGGCAAGGAAAGGGTAACGCATGGGAAAGCACGGTCAGGCGAGGCAAGGCTAAGGCACGACAACGCAAGGCTAGGCAATGAACGGAAGGCAAGCAAAGAGTAACGGAAGGTAAGGAAGGCAAGGGAAAGGAAGGAAAGGCAAGTGTAACGGAAGGAACGGCACGGCAAGGGGAAACAAGGCTAAGGCACGACAACGCACGGCTAGGCAATGCACGGAAAGGCAAGGAAAGGGTAACGCATGGGAAAGCACGGTCAGGCGATGCAAGGCTAAGGCATGACAACGCAAGGCTAGGCAATGCACGGAAAGCAAGCAAAGAGTAACGGAACGCAAGGAAGGCAAGGGAAAGCAAGGGAAGGCAAGGGTAACGGAAGGAACGGCACGGTAAGGGGTAACAAGTCTAAGGCACGGCAACGCAGGGCTAGGCAATGCACGGCAAGGCAAGGAAAGGGTAACGCAGGGGAAGGCACGGTCAGGTGAGGCAAGGATAAGGCACGACAATGCAAGGCTAGGCAATGCACGGCAAGGCAAGGAAAGAGTAACGGAAGGAAAGGAAGGCAAGTCAAAGCCAGGAAAGGCAAGTGTAACAAAAGGCACGCCACGGCAAGGGGAAACAAGGCTAAGGCACGACAACGCACGGCTAGGCAATGCACGGCAAGGCAAGGAAAGGGTAACGCAAGGCAAGGCACAGTGAGGCTAGGCAAGGCTAATGCACGACAACGCAAGGCTAGGCAATGCACGACAATGCAAGGAAAGCTGAAAGCAAAGGAAGGCACGGTCAGGCGAGATAAGGCTATGGAACGAGAACGCAAGGCTAGGCAATGCAGGGAAGGGAAGCAAAGAGTAACGGAAGGTAAGCAAGGCAAGGAAAAGCAAGGAAAGGCAAGGGTACCGGAAGGAATTGCACGGCAAGGGGAAACAAGGCTAAGGCACGGCAACGCAGGCTGGGCAATGCACGGCAAGGCAAGGAAAGGGTAACGCATGGGAAAGCACGTTCAGGCGAGGCAAGGCTAAGGCACGACAACGCAAGGCTAGGCAATGCACGGAAGGCAAGCAAAGAGTAACGGAAGGTAAGGAAGGCAAGGGAAAGCAAAGAAAGGCAAGTGTAACGGAAGGAACGGCACGGCAAGGGGGAACAAGTCTCAGGCACGACACCGAACTCTAGGCAATGAACGGCAAGGCAAGGAAAGGGTAACGCATGGGAAAGCACGGTCAGGCGAGGCAAGGCTAAGGCACGACAACGCAAGGCTAGGCAATGCACGACAATGCAAGGAAAGCTTAAAGCAAAGGAAGGCAAGGTCAGGCGAGATAAGGCAAAGGCACGACAACGCAAGGCTAGGCAATTCAGGGAAGGCAAGCAAAGAGTAACGGAAGGTAAGCAAGGCAAGGAAAAGCAAGGAAAGGCAAGGGTAACGGAAGGAACGGCACGGCAAGGGGGAACAAGTCTCAGGCACGACACCGAACTCTAGGCAATGAACGGCAAGGCAAGGAAAGGGTAACGCATGGGAAAGCACGGTCAGGCGAGGCAAGGCTAAGGCACGACAACGCAAGGCTAGGCAATGCTGGAAGGCAAGCAAAGAGTAACGGAAGGTAAGGAAGGCAAGGGAAAGCAAGGAAAGGCAAGTGTAACGGAAGGAACGGAACGGCAAGGGGAAACAAGGCTAAGGCACGACAACGCACGCTAGGCAATGCACGGCAAGGCAAGGAAAGGGTAACGCATGGGAAATCACGGTCAGGCGAGGCAAGGCTAAGGAAAGCCAACGCAAGGCTAGGCAAAGCACGGAAAGTAAGCAAGGAGTAACGGAATGCAAGGAAGGAAAGGGAAAGCAAAGAAAGGCAAGTGTAACGGAAGGAACGGCACCGCAAGGGGAAACAAGGCTAAGGCACGACAAGGCACGGCTAGGCAATGCACGGCAAGGCAAGCAAAGGGTAACGCAAGGAAAGGCACGGTGAGGCTAGGCAAGGCTAATGCACGAAAACGCAAGGCTAGGCGATGCACGACAATGCAAGGAAAGCTTAAAGCAAAGGAAGGCAAGGTCAGGCGAGATAAGGTTAAGGCACGACAACGCAAGGCTAGGAAATTCAGGGAAGGCAAGCAAAGAGTAACGGAAGGTAAGCAAGGCAAGGAAAAGGAAGGAAAGGCCAGGGTAATGGAAGGAACGGCACGGCAAGGGGTAACAAGGCTAAGGCACGACAACGCAGGGCTAGGCAATGCACGACAATGCAAGGAAAGCTTAAAGCAAAGGAAGGCACGGTCAGGCGAGATAAGGCTAAGGCACGACAACGCAAGGCTAGGCAATGAACGGAAAGCAAGCAAAGAGTAACGGAACGCAAGGAAGGCAAGGGAAAGCAAGGGAAGGCAAGGGTTACGGAAGGAACGGCACGGCAAGGGGTAGCAAGGCTAAGGCACGGCAACGCAGGGTTAGGCAATGCACGGCAAGGCAAGGAAAGGGTAACGCAGGGGAAGGCACGGTCAGGTGAGACAAGGATAAGGCACGACAATGCAAGGCTAGGCAATGCACGGCAAGGCAAGGAAAGAGTAACGCAAGGCAAGGCACGGTGAGGCTAGGCAAGGCTAATGCACGACAACGCAAGGCTAGGCAATGCACGACAATGCAAGTAAAGCTTAATGCAAAGGAAGGCACGGTCAGGCGAGATAAGGCTAAGGCACGACAACGCAAGGCTAGGCAATGCACGGAAAGCAAGCAAAGAGTAACGGAACGCAAGGAAGGCAAGGGAAAGCAAGGGAAGGCAAGGGTAACGGAAGGAACGGCACGGCAAGGGGTAACAAGGCTAAGGCACGACAACGCAGGGCTAGGCAATGCACGGCAAGGCAAGGAAAGAGTAACGGAAGGAAAGGAAGGCAAGGCAAAGTCAGGCAAGGCAAGTGTAACAAAAGGCACGCAACGGCAAGGGGAAACAAGGCTAAGGCACGACAACACACGGCTAGGAAATGCACGGCAAGGCAAGGAAAGGGTAACGCAAGGCAAGGCACGGTCAGGCGAGATAAGGCTAAGGCACGACAACGCAAGGCTAGGCAATGCAGGGAAGGCAAGCAAAGAGTAACGGAAGGTAAGGAAGGCAAGGGAAAGCAAGGAAAGGCTCGTGTAACGGAAGGAACGGCACGGCAAGGGGAAACAAGGCTAAGGCACGACAACGCACGCTAGGCAATGCACGGCAAGGCAAGGAAAGGGTAACGCATGGGAAAGCACGGTCAGGCGAGGCAAGCCTAAGGCATGACAACGCAAGGCTAGGCAATGCACGGAAAGCAAGCAAAGTGTAAAGGAACGCAAGGAAGGCAAGGGAAAGCAAGGGAAGGCAAGGGTAACGGAAGGAACGGCACGGCAAGGGGTAACAAGGCTAAGGCACGACAACACACGGCTAGGAAATGCACGGCAAGGCAAGGAAAGGGTAACGCAAGGCAAGGCACGGTGAGGCTAGGCAAGGCTAATGCACGACAACGCAAGGCTAGGCAATGCACGACAATGCAAGGAAAGCTTAAAGCAAAGGAAGGCACGGTCAGGCGAGATAAGGCTAAGGCACGACAACGCAAGGCTAGGCAATGCAGGGAAGGCAAGCAAAGAGTAACGGAAGGTAAGGAAGGCAAGGGAAAGCAAGGAAAGGCAATGGTAACGGAAGGAACGGCACGGCAAGGGGAAACAAGGCTAAGGCACGACAACGCACGCTAGGCAATGCACGGCAAGGCAAGGAAAGGGTAACGCATGGGAAAGCACGGTCAGGCGAGGCAAGGCTAAGGCACGACAACGCAAGGCTAGGCAATGCACGGAAGGCAAGCAAAGAGTAACGGAAGGTAAGGAAGGCAAGGGAAAGCAAGGAAAGGCAAGTGTAACGGAAGGAACGGCACGGCAAGGGGAAACAAGGCTAAGGCACGACAACGCACGCTAGGCAATGCACGGCAAGGCAAGGAAAGGGTAACGCATGGGAAAGCACGGTCAGGCGAGGTAAGGCTAAGGAAAGCCAACGCAAGGCTAGGCAATGCACGGAAAGCAAGCAAGGAGTAACGGAACGCAAGGAAGGAAAGGGAAAGCAAGGGAAGGCAAGGGTAACGGAAGGAATGGCACGGTAAGGGGTAGCAAGGCTAAGGCACGGCAACGCAGGGCTAGGCAATGCACGGCAAGGCAAGGAAAGGGTAACGCAGTGGAAGGCACGGTCAGGTGAGGCAAGGATAAGGAACGACAATGCAAGGCTAGGCAATGCACGGCAAGGCAAGGAAAGAGTAACGGAAGGAAAGGAAGGCAAGTCAAAGCAAGGAAAGGCAAGTGTAACGGAAGGAACGGCACGGCAAGGGGAAACAAGGCTAAGGCACGACAACGCACGGCTAGGCAATGCACGGCAAGGCAAGGAAAGGGTAACGCAAGGCAAGGCACGGTGAGGCTAGGCAAGGCTAATGCACGACAACGCAAGGCTAGGCAATGCACGACAATGCAAGGAAAGCTTAAAGCAAAGGAAGGCACGGTCAGGCGAGATAAGGCTAAGGCACGACAACGCAAGGCTAGGCAATGCACGGAAGGCAAGCAAAGAGTAACGGAAGGTAAGGAAGGCAAGGGAAAGCAAAGAAAGGCAAGTGTAACGGAAGGAACGGCACGGCAAGGGGAAACAAGGCTACGGCACGACAACGCACGCTAGGCAATGCACGGCAAGGCAAGGAAAGGGTAACGCATGGGAAAGCACGGTCAGGCGAGGCAAGCCTAAGGCATGACAACGCAAGGCTAGGCAATGCACGGAAAGGAAGCAAAGAGCAACGGAACGCAAGGAAGGCAAGGGAAACCAAGGGAAGGCAAGGGTAACGGAAGGAACGGCACGGCAAGGGGTAACAAGGCTAAGGCACGACAACGCAGGGCTAGGCAATGCACGGCAACGCAAGGAAAGAGTAACGGAAGGAAAGGAAGGCAAGGCAAAGCCAGGCAAGGCAAGTGTAACAAAAGGCACGCAACGGCAAGGGGAAACAAGGCTAAGGCACGACAACACACGGCTAGGAAATGCACGGCAAGGCAAAGAAAGGGTAACGCAAGGCAAGGCACGGTGAGGCTAGGCAAGGCTAATGCACGACAACGCAAGGCTAGGCAATGCACGACAATGCAAGTAAAGCTTAAAGCAAAGGAAGGCACGGTCAGGCGAGATAAGGCTAAGGCACGACAACGCAAGGCTAGGCAATGCACGGAAGGCAAGCAAAGTGTATCGGAAGGTAAGGAAGGCAAGGGAAAGCAAAGAAAGGCAAGTGTAACGGAAGGAACGACACGGCAAGGGGAAACAAGGCTAAGGCACGACAACGCACGCTAGGCAATGCACGGCAAGGCAAGGAAAGGGTAACGCATGGGAAAGCACGGTCAGGCGAGGCAAGGCTAAGGAAAGCCAACGCAAGGCTAGGCAATGCACGGAAAGAAAGCAAGGAGTAACGGAATGCAAGGAAGGAAAGGGAAAGCAAGGGAAGGCAAGGGTAACGGAAGGAACGGCACGGCAAGGGGTAACAAGGCTAAGGCACGACAACGCAGGGCTAGGCAATGCACGGCAAGGAAAGGAAAGAGTAACGGAAGGAAAGGAAGGCAAGGCAAAGTCAGGCAAGGCAAGTGTAACAAAAGGCACGCAACGGCCAGGGGAAACAAGGCTAAGGCACGACAACACACGGCTAGGAAATGCACGGCAAGGCAAGGAAAGGGTAACGCAAGGCAAGGCACGGTGAGGCTACGCAAGGCTAATGCACGACAACGCAAGGCTAGGCAATGCACGACAATGCAAGGAAAGCTTAAAGCAAAGGAAGGCACGGTCAGGCGAGATAAGGCTAAGGCACGACAACGCAAGGCTAGGCAATGCACGGAAGGCAAGCAAAGAGTAACGGAAGGTAAGGAAGGCAAGGGAAAGCAAGGAAAGGCTAGTGTAACGGAAGGAACGGCACGGCAAGGGGAAACAAGGCTAAGGCACGACAACGCACGCTAGGCAATGCACGGCAAGCCAAGGAAAGGGTAACGCATGGGAAAGCACGGTCAGGCGAGGCAAGCCTAAGGCATGACAACGCAAGGCTAGGCAATGCACGGAAAGCAAGCAAAGTGTAAAGGAACGCAAGGAAGACAAGGGAAAGCAAGGGAAGGCAAGGGTAACGGAAGGAACGGCACGGCAAGGGGTAACAAGGCTAAGGCACGACAACACACGGCTAGGAAATGCACGGCAAGGCAAGGAAAGGGTAACGCAATGCAAGGCACGGTGAGGCTAGGCAAGGTTAATGCACGACAATGCAAGGCTAGGCAATGCACGAAAATGCAAGGAAAGCTTAAAGTAAAGGAAGGCACGGTAAGGCGAGATAAGGCTAAGGCACGACAACGCAAGGCTAGGCAATGCACGGAAGGCAAGCAAAGAGTAACGGAAGGTAAGGAAGGCAAGGGAAAGCAAGGAAAGGCAAGTGTAACGGAAGGAACGGCACGGCAAGGGGAAACAAGGCTAAGGCACGACAACGCACGCTAGGCAATGCACGGCAAGGCAAGGAAAGGGTAACGGAAGGTAAGGAAGGCAAGGGAAAGCAAGGAAAGGCAAGTGTAACGGAA
The DNA here is from genome assembly GCF_037893015.1 of Macrotis lagotis. Taxonomy (NCBI): domain Eukaryota; kingdom Metazoa; phylum Chordata; class Mammalia; order Peramelemorphia; family Peramelidae; genus Macrotis; species Macrotis lagotis. The sequence goes on from NW_027422385.1 coordinate 72,585, forward strand.
GGAACGGCACGGCAAGGGGAAACATGGTTAAGGCACGACAACGCACGCTAGGCAATGCACGGCAAGGCAAGGAATGGGTAACGCATGGGAAAGCACGGTCAGGCGAGGGAAGGCATGACTACGCACGCAATGCACGGAAAGCAAGCAAAGTGTAAAGGAACGCAAGGAAGGCAAGGGAAAGCAAGGGAAGGCATGGGTAAGGCAGGCTAAGGACGAAAACGCAGGGCTAGGCAATGCACGGCAAGGCAAGGAAAGAGTAACGGAAGGAACGGAAGGCAAGGCAAAGCCAGGCAAGGCAAGTGTAACAAAAGGCACGCAACGGCAAGGGGAAACAAGGCTAAGGCACGACAACACACGGCTAGGAAATGCACGGCAAGGCAAGGAAAGGGTAACGCAAGGCAAGGCACGGTGAGGCTAGGCAAGGCTAATGCACGACAACGCAAGGCTAGGCAATGCACGACAATGCAAGTAAAGCTTAAAGCAAAGGAAGGCACGGTCAGGCGAGATAAGGCTAAGGCACGACAACGCAAGGCTAGGCAATGCAGGGAAGGCAAGCAAAGAGTAACGGAAGGTATGGAAGGCAAGGGAAAGCAAGGAAAGGCAATGGTAACGGAAGGAACGGCACGGCAAGGGGAAACATGTCTAAGGCACGACAACGCACGCTAGGCAATGCACGGCAAGGCAAGGAAAGGGTAACGCATGGGAAAGCACGGTCAGGCGAGGCAAGGCTAAGGCACGACAACGCAAGGCTTGGCAATGCACGGAAGGCAAGCAAAGAGTAACGGAAGGTAAGGAAGGCAAGGGAAAGCAAAGAAAGGCAAGTGTAACGGAAGGAACGGCACGGCAAGGGGAAACAAGGCTAAGGCACGACAACGCACGCTAGGTAATGCACGGCAAGGCAAGGAAAGGGTAACGCATGGGAAAGCACGGTCAGGCGAGGCAAGGCTAAGGAAAGCCAACGCAAGGCTAGGCAATGCACGGAAAGCAAGCAAGGAGTAACGGAACGCAAGGAAGGAAAGGGAAAGCAAGGGAAGGCAAGGGTAACGGAAGGAATGGCACGGTAAGGGGTAGCAAGGCTAAGGCACGGCAACGCAGGGCTAGGCAATGCACGGCAAGGCAAGGAAAGGGTAACGCAGTGGAAGGCACGGTCAGGTGAGGCAAGGATAAGGAACGACAATGCAAGGCTAGGCAATGCACGGCAAGGCAAGGAAAGAGTAACGGAAGGAAAGGAAGGCAAGTCAAAGCCAGGAAAGGCAAGTGTAACAAAATGCACGCCACGGCAAGGGGAAACAAGGCTAAGGCACGACAACGCACGGCTAGGCAATGCACGGCAAGGCAAGGAAAGGGTAACGCAAGGCAAGGCACGGTGAGGCTAGGCAAGGCTAATGCACGACAACGCAAGGCTAGGCAATGCACGACAATGCAAGGAAAGCTTAAAGCAAAGGAAGGCACGGTCAGGCGAGATAAGGCTAAGGCACGACAACGCAAGGCTAGGCAATGCACGGAAGGCAAGCAAAGAGTAACGGAAGGTAAGGAAGGCAAGGGAAAGCAAAGAAAGGCAAGTGTAACGGAAGGAACGGCACGGCAAGGGGAAACAAGGCTACGGCACGACAACGCACGCTAGGCAATGCACGGCAAGGCAAGGAAAGGGTAACGCATGGGAAAGCACGGTCAGGCGAGGCAAGCCTAAGGCATGACAACGCAAGGCTAGGCAATGCACGGAAAGCAAGCAAAGAGGAACGGAACGCAAGGAAGGCAAGGGAAAGCAAGGGAAGGCAAGGGTAACGGAAGGAACGGCACGGCAAGGGGTAACAAGGCTAAGGCACGACAACGCAGGGCTAGGCAATGCACGGCAAGGCAAGGAAAGAGTAACGGAAGGAAAGGAAGGCAAGGCAAAGCCAGGCAAGGCAAGTGTAACAAAAGGCACGCAACGGCAAGGGGAAACAAGGCTAAGGCACGACAACACACGGCTAGGAAATGCACGGCAAGGCAAGGAAAGGGTAACGCAAGGCAAGGCACGGTGAGTCTAGGCAAGGCTAATGCACGACAACGCAAGGCTAGGCAATGCACGACAATGCAAGGAAAGCTTAAAGCAAAGGAAGGCACGGTCAGGCGAGATAAGGCTAAGGCACGACAACGCAAGGCTAGGCAATGCACGGAAGGCAAGCAAAGTGTAACGGAAGGTAAGGAAGGCAAGGGAAAGCAAGGAAAGGCAATGGTAACGGAAGGAACGGCACGGCAAGGGGAAACAAGGCTAAGGCACGACAACGCACGCTAGGCAATGCACGGCAAGGCAAGGAAAGGGTAACGCATGGGAAAGCACGGTCAGGCGAGGCAAGGCTAAGGAAAGCCAACGCAAGGCTAGGCAATGCACGGAAAGAAAGCAAGGAGTAACGGAATGCAAGGAAGGAAAGGGAAAGCAAGGGAAGGCAAGGGTAACGGAAGGAACGGCACGGCAAGGGGTAACAAGGCTAAGGCACGACAACGCAGGGCTAGGCAATGCACGGCAAGGAAAGGAAAGAGTAACGGAAGGAAAGGAAGGCAAGGCAAAGTCAGGCAAGGCAAGTGTAACAAAAGGCACGCAACGGCCAGGGGAAACAAGGCTAAGGCACGACAACACACGGCTAGGAAATGCACGGCAAGGCAAGGAAAGGGTAACGCAAGGCAAGGCACGGTGAGGCTACGCAAGGCTAATGCACGACAACGCAAGGCTAGGCAATGCACGACAATGCAAGGAAAGCTTAAAGCAAAGGAAGGCACGGTCAGGCGAGATAAGGCTAAGGCACGACAACGCAAGGCTAGGCAATGCACGGAAGGCAAGCAAAGAGTAACGGAAGGTAAGGAAGGCAAGGGAAAGCAAGGAAAGGCTAGTGTAACGGAAGGAACGGCACGGCAAGGGGAAACAAGGCTAAGGCACGACAACGCACGCTAGGCAATGCACGGCAAGCCAAGGAAAGGGTAACGCATGGGAAAGCACGGTCAGGCGAGGCAAGCCTAAGGCATGACAACGCAAGGCTAGGCAATGCACGGAAAGCAAGCAAAGTGTAAAGGAACGCAAGGAAGACAAGGGAAAGCAAGGGAAGGCAAGGGTAACGGAAGGAACGGCACGGCAAGGGGTAACAAGGCTAAGGCACGACAACACACGGCTAGGAAATGCACGGCAAGGCAAGGAAAGGGTAACGCAAGGCAAGGCACGGTGAGGCTAGGCAAGGTTAATGCACGACAATGCAAGGCTAGGCAATGCACGAAAATGCAAGGAAAGCTTAAAGTAAAGGAAGGCACGGTAAGGCGAGATAAGGCTAAGGCACGACAACGCAAGGCTAGGCAATGCACGGAAGGCAAGCAAAGAGTAACGGAAGGTAAGGAAGGCAAGGGAAAGCAAGGAAAGGCAAGTGTAACGGAAGGAACGGCACGGCAAGGGGAAACATGGTTAAGGCACGACAACGCACGCTAGGCAATGCACGGCAAGGCAAGGAAAGGGTAACGGAAGGTAAGGAAGGCAAGGGAAAGCAAGGAAAGGCAAGTGTAACGGAAGGAACGGCACGGCAAGGGGAAACATGGTTAAGGCACGACAACGCACGCTAGGCAATGCACGGCAAGGCAAGGAATGGGTAACGCATGGGAAAGCACGGTCAGGCGAGGCAAGCCTAAGGCATGACTACGCAAGGCTAGGCAATGCACGGAAAGCAAGCAAAGTGTAAAGGAACGCAAGGAAGGCAAGGGAAAGCAAGGGAAGGCATGGGTAACGGAAGGAACGGCACGGCAAGGGGTAACAAGGCTAAGGCACGAAAACGCAGGGCTAGGCAATGCACGGCAAGGCAAGGAAAGAGTAACGGAAGGAACGGAAGGCAAGGCAAAGCCAGGCAAGGCAAGTGTAACAAAAGGCACGCAACGGCAAGGGGAAACAAGGCTAAGGCACGACAACACACGGCTAGGAAATGCACGGCAAGGCAAGGAAAGGGTAACGCAAGGCAAGGCACGGTGAGGCTAGGCAAGGCTAATGCACGACAACGCAAGTCTAGGCAATGCACGACAATGCAATAAAGCTTAAAGCAAAGGAAGGCACGGTCAGAAGAGATAAGGCTAAGGCACGACAACTGAAGGCTAGGCAATGCAGGGAAGGCAAGCAAAGAGTAACGGAAGGTAAGGAAGGCAAAGGAAAGCAAGGAAAGGCAATGGTAACGGAAGGAACGGCACGGCAAGGGGAAACAAGTCTAAGGCACGACAACGCACGCTAGGCAATGCACGGCAAGGGAAGGAAAGGGTAACGCATGGGAAAGAACGGTCAGGGGAGGCAAGGCTAAGGCACGACAAGGCAAGGCTTGGCAACGCACGGAAGGCAAGCAAAGAGTAACGGAAGTAAGGAAGGCAAGGGAAAGCAAAGAAAGGCAAGTGTAACGGAAGGAACGGCACGGCAAGGGGAAACAAGGCTAAGGCACGACAACGCACGCTAGGCAATGCACGGCAAGGCAAGGAAAGGGTAACGCATGGGAAAGCACGGTCAGGTGAGGCAAGGCTAAGGAAAGCCAACGCAAGGCTAGGCAATGCACGGTAAGCAAGCAAGGAGTAACGGAATGCAAGGAAGGAAAGGGAAAGCAAGGGAAGGCAAGGGTAACGGAAGGAACGGCACGGCAAGGGGTAACAAGGCTAAGGCACGACAACACACGGCTAGGAAATGCACGGCAAGGCAAGGAAAGGGTAACGCAAGGCAAGGCACGGTGAGGCTAGGCAAGGTTAATGCACGACAACGCAAGGCTAGGCAATGCACGACAATGCAAGGAAAGCTTAAAGTAAACTAAGGCACGGTCAGGCGAGATAAGGCTAAGGCACGACAACGCAAGGCTAGGCAATGCACGGAAGGCAAGCAAAGAGTAACGGAAGGTAAGGAAGGCAAGGGAAAGCAAGGAAAGGCAATGGTAACGGAAGGAACGGCACGGCAAGGGGAAACCAGGCTAAGGCACGACAACGCACGCTAGGCAATGCACGGCAAGGCAAGGAACGGGTAACGCAGGGGAAAGCCCGGTCAGGCGAGGCAAGGCGAAGGCATGACAACGCAAGGCTAGGCAATGCACGGAAAGCAAGCAAAGAGTAACGGAACGCAAGGAAGGCAAGGGAAAGCAAGGGAAGGCAAGGGTATCGGAAGGAACGGCACGGCAAGGGGTAACAAGGCTAAGGCCCGACAACGCAGGGCTAGGCAATGCACGGCAAGGCAAGCAAAGAGTAACGGAAGGAAAGGAAGGCAAGGCAAAGCCAGGCAAGGCAAGTGTAACAAAAGGCCCGCAACGGCAAGGGGAAACAAGGCTAAGGCACGACAACACACGGCTAGGAAATGCACGGCAAGGCAAGGAAAGGGTAACGCAAGGCAAGGCACGGTCAGGCGAGATAAGGCTAAGGCACGACAACGCAAGGCTAGGCAATGCAGGGAAGGGAAGCAAAGAGTAACGGAAGGTAAGCAAGGCAAGGAAAAGCAAGGAAAGGCAAGGGTAACGGAAGGAATTGCACGGCAAGGGGAAACAAGGCTAAGGCACGGCAACGCAGGCTGGGCAATGCACGGCAAGGCAAGGAAAGGGTAACCCATGGGAAAGCACGTTCAGGCGAGGCAAGGCTAAGGCACGACAACGCAAGGCTAAGCAATGCACGGAAGGCAAGCAAAGAGTAACGGAAGGTAAGGAAGGCAAGGGAAAGCAAAGAAAGGCAAGTGTAACGGAAGGAACGGCACGGCAAGGGGAAACAAGGCTAAGGCACGACAACACACGGCTAGGAAATGCACGGCAAGGCAAGCAAAGGGTAACGCAAGGCAATGCACGGTGAGGGTAGACAAGGCTAATGCACGAAAACGCAAGGCTAGGCAATGCACGACAATGCAAGGAAAGCTTAAAGCAAAGGAAGGCAAGGTCAGGCGTGATAAGGCAAAGGCACGACAACGCAAGGCTAGGCAATTCAGGGAAGGCAAGCAAAGAGTAACGGAAGGAAAGGAAGGCAAGGAAAAGCAAGGAAAGGCAAGGGTAACGGAAGGAACGGCACGGCAAGGGGAAACAAGTCTAAGGCACGACAACGCACGCTAGGCAATGCACGGCAAGGCAAGGAAAGGGTAACGCATGGGAAAGCACGGTCAGGCGAGGCAAGCCTAAGGCAGGACAACGCGAGGCTAGGCAATGCACGGAAAGCAAGCAAAGAGTAACGGAACGCAAGGAAGGCAAGGGAAAGCAAGGGAAGGCAAGGGTAACGGAAGGAACGGCACGGCAAGGGGAAACAAGGCTAAGGCACGACAACGCAGGGCTAGGCAATGCACGGAAGGCAAGCAAAGAGTAACGGAAGGTAAGGAAGGCAAGGGAAAGCAAGGAAAGGCAAGTGTAACGGAAGGAACGGCACGGCAAGGGGAAACAAGGCTAAGGCACGACAACGCACGCTAGGCAATGCACGGCAAGGCAAGGAAAGGGTAACGCATGGGAAAGCACGGTCAGGCGAGGCAAGGCTAAGGCATGACAACGCAAGGCTAGGCAATGCACGGAAAGCAAGCAAAGAGTAACGGAACGCAAGGAAGGCAAGGGAAAGCAAGGGAAGGCAAGGGTAACGGAAGGAACGGCACGGCAAGGGGTAACAAGGCTAAGGCACGACAACGCAGGGTTAGGCAATGCACGGCAAGGCAAGGAAAGGGTAACGCAGGGGAAGGCACGGTCAGGCGAGGCAAGGCTAAGGCACGACAACGCAAGGCTTGGCAATGCACGGAAGGCAAGCAAAGAGTAACGGAAGGTAAGGAAGGCAAGGGAAAGCAAAGAAAGGCAAGTGTAACGGAAGGAACGGCACGGCAAGGGGAAACAAGGCTAAGGCACGACAACGCACGCTAGGTAATGCACGGCAAGGCAAGGAAAGGGTAACGCATGGGAAAGCACGGTCAGGCGAGGTAAGGCTAAGGAAAGCCAACGCAAGGCTAGGCAATGCACGGAAAGCAAGCAAGGAGTAACGGAACGCAAGGAAGGAAAGGGAAAGCAAGGGAAGGCAAGGGTAACGGAAGGAATGGCACGGTAAGGGGTAGCAAGGCTAAGGCACGGCAACGCAGGGCTAGGCAATGCACGGCAAGGCAAGGAAAGGGTAACGCAGTGGAAGGCACGGTCAGGTGAGGCAAGGATAAGGAACGACAATGCAAGGCTAGGCAATGCACGGCAAGGCAAGGAAAGAGTAACGGAAGGAAAGGAAGGCAAGTCAAAGCCAGGAAAGGCAAGTGTAACAAAATGCACGCCACGGCAAGGGGAAACAAGGCTAAGGCACGACAACGCACGGCTAGGCAATGCACGGCAAGGCAAGGAAAGGGTAACGCAAGGCAAGGCACGGTGAGGCTAGGCAAGGCTAATGCACGACAACGCAAGGCTAGGCAATGCACGACAATGCAAGGAAAGCTTAAAGCAAAGGAAGGCACGGTCAGGCGAGATAAGGCTAAGGCACGACAACGCAAGGCTAGGCAATGCACGGAAGGCAAGCAAAGAGTAACGGAAGGTAAGGAAGGCAAGGGAAAGCAAAGAAAGGCAAGTGTAACGGAAGGAACGGCACGGCAAGGGGAAACAAGGCTACGGCACGACAACGCACGCTAGGCAATGCACGGCAAGGCAAGGAAAGGGTAACGCATGGGAAAGCACGGTCAGGCGAGGCAAGGCTAAGGCATGACAACGCAAGGCTAGGCAATGCACGGAAAGCAAGCAAAGAGGAACGGAACGCAAGGAAGGCAAGGGAAAGCAAGGGAAGGCAAGGGTAACGGAAGGAACGGCACGGCAAGGGGTAACAAGGCTAAGGCACGACAACGCAGGGCTAGGCAATGCACGGCAAGGCAAGGAAAGAGTAACGGAAGGAAAGGAAGGCAAGGCAAAGCCAGGCAAGGCAAGTGTAACAAAAGGCACGCAACGGCAAGGGGAAACAAGGCTAAGGCACGACAACACACGGCTAGGAAATGCACGGCAAGGCAAGGAAAGGGTAACGCAAGGCAAGGCACGGTGAGGCTAGGCAAGGCTAATGCACGACAACGCAAGGCTAGGCAATGCACGACAATGCAAGTAAAGCTTAAAGCAAAGGAAGGCACGGTCAGGCGAGATAAGGCTAAGGCACGACAACGCAAGGCTAGGCAATGCACGGAAGGCAAGCAAAGTGTATCGGAAGGTAAGGAAGGCAAGGGAAAGCAAAGAAAGGCAAGTGTAACGGAAGGAACGACACGGCAAGGGGAAACAAGGCTAAGGCACGACAACGCACGCTAGGCAATGCACGGCAAGGCAAGGAAAGGGTAACGCATGGGAAAGCACGGTCAGGCGAGGCAAGGCTAAGGAAAGCCAACGCAAGGCTAGGCAATGCACGGAAAGAAAGCAAGGAGTAACGGAATGCAAGGAAGGAAAGGGAAAGCAAGGGAAGGCAAGGGTAACGGAAGGAACGGCACGGCAAGGGGTAACAAGGCTAAGGCACGACAACGCAGGGCTAGGCAATGCACGGCAAGGAAAGGAAAGAGTAACGGAAGGAAAGGAAGGCAAGGCAAAGTCAGGCAAGGCAAGTGTAACAAAAGGCACGCAATGGCCAGGGGAAACAAGGCTAAGGCACGACAACACACGGCTAGGAAATGCACGGCAAGGCAAGGAAAGGGTAACGCAAGGCAAGGCACGGTGAGGCTACGCAAGGCTAATGCACGACAACGCAAGGCTAGGCAATGCACGACAATGCAAGGAAAGCTTAAAGCAAAGGAAGGCACGGTCAGGCGAGATAAGGCTAAGGCACGACAACGCAAGGCTAGGCAATGCACGGAAGGCAAGCAAAGAGTAACGGAAGGTAAGGAAGGCAAGGGAAAGCAAGGAAAGGCTAGTGTAACGGAAGGAACGGCACGGCAAGGGGAAACAAGGCTAAGGCACGACAACGCACGCTAGGCAATGCACGGCAAGCCAAGGAAAGGGTAACGCATGGGAAAGCACGGTCAGGCGAGGCAAGCCTAAGGCATGACAACGCAAGGCTAGGCAATGCACGGAAAGCAAGCAAAGTGTAAAGGAACGCAAGGAAGACAAGGGAAAGCAAGGGAAGGCAAGGGTAACGGAAGGAACGGCACGGCAAGGGGTAACAAGGCTAAGGCACGACAACACACGGCTAGGAAATGCACGGCAAGGCAAGGAAAGGGTAACGCAATGCAAGGCACGGTGAGGCTAGGCAAGGTTAATGCACGACAATGCAAGGCTAGGCAATGCACGAAAATGCAAGGAAAGCTTAAAGTAAAGGAAGGCACGGTAAGGCGAGATAAGGCTAAGGCACGACAACGCAAGGCTAGGCAATGCACGGAAGGCAAGCAAAGAGTAACGGAAGGTAAGGAAGGCAAGGGAAAGCAAGGAAAGGCAAGTGTAACGGAAGGAACGGCACGGCAAGGGGAAACATGGTTAAGGCACGACAACGCACGCTAGGCAATGCACGGCAAGGCAAGGAAAGGGTAACGGAAGGTAAGGAAGGCAAGGGAAAGCAAGGAAAGGCAAGTGTAACGGAAGGAACGGCACGGCAAGGGGAAACATGGTTAAGGCACGACAACGCACGCTAGGCAATGCACGGCAAGGCAAGGAATGGGTAACGCATGGGAAAGCACGGTCAGGCGAGGCAAGCCTAAGGCATGACTACGCAAGGCTAGGCAATGCACGGAAAGCAAGCAAAGTGTAAAGGAACGCAAGGAAGGCAAGGGAAAGCAAGGGAAGGCATGGGTAACGGAAGGAACGGCACGGCAAGGGGTAACAAGGCTAAGGCACGAAAACGCAGGGCTAGGCAATGCACGGCAAGGCAAGGAAAGAGTAACGGAAGGAACGGAAGGCAAGGCAAAGCCAGGCAAGGCAAGTGTAACAAAAGGCACGCAACGGCAAGGGGAAACAAGGCTAAGGCACGACAACACACGGCTAGGAAATGCACGGCAAGGCAAGGAAAGGGTAACGCAAGGCAAGGCACGGTGAGGCTAGGCAAGGCTAATGCACGACAACGCAAGGCTAGGCAATGCACGACAATGCAAGTAAAGCTTAAAGCAAAGGAAGGCACGGTCAGGCGAGATAAGGCTAAGGCACGACAACGCAAGGCTAGGCAATGCAGGGAAGGCAAGCAAAGAGTAACGGAAGGTATGGAAGGCAAGGGAAAGCAAGGAAAGGCAATGGTAACGGAAGGAACGGCACGGCAAGGGGAAACATGTCTAAGGCACGACAACGCACGCTAGGCAATGCACGGCAAGGCAAGGAAAGGGTAACGCATGGGAAAGCACGGTCAGGCGAGGCAAGGCTAAGGCACGACAACGCAAGGCTTGGCAATGCACGGAAGGCAAGCAAAGAGTAACGGAAGGTAAGGAAGGCAAGGGAAAGCAAAGAAAGGCAAGTGTAACGGAAGGAACGGCACGGCAAGGGGAAACAAGGCTAAGGCACGACAACGCACGCTAGGTAATGCACGGCAAGGCAAGGAAAGGGTAACGCATGGGAAAGCACGGTCAGGCGAGGCAAGGCTAAGGAAAGCCAACGCAAGGCTAGGCAATGCACGGAAAGCAAGCAAGGAGTAACGGAACGCAAGGAAGGAAAGGGAAAGCAAGGGAAGGCAAGGGTAACGGAAGGAATGGCACGGTAAGGGGTAGCAAGGCTAAGGCACGGCAACGCAGGGCTAGGCAATGCACGGCAAGGCAAGGAAAGGGTAACGCAGTGGAAGGCACGGTCAGGTGAGGCAAGGATAAGGAACGACAATGCAAGGCTAGGCAATGCACGGCAAGGCAAGGAAAGAGTAACGGAAGGAAAGGAAGGCAAGTCAAAGCCAGGAAAGGCAAGTGTAACAAAATGCACGCCACGGCAAGGGGAAACAAGGCTAAGGCACGACAACGCACGGCTAGGCAATGCACGGCAAGGCAAGGAAAGGGTAACGCAAGGCAAGGCACGGTGAGGCTAGGCAAGGCTAATGCACGACAACGCAAGGCTAGGCAATGCACGACAATGCAAGGAAAGCTTAAAGCAAAGGAAGGCACGGTCAGGCGAGATAAGGCTAAGGCACGACAACGCAAGGCTAGGCAATGCACGGAAGGCAAGCAAAGAGTAACGGAAGGTAAGGAAGGCAAGGGAAAGCAAAGAAAGGCAAGTGTAACGGAAGGAACGGCACGGCAAGGGGAAACAAGGCTACGGCACGACAACGCACGCTAGGCAATGCACGGCAAGGCAAGGAAAGGGTAACGCATGGGAAAGCACGGTCAGGCGAGGCAAGCCTAAGGCATGACAACGCAAGGCTAGGCAATGCACGGAAAGCAAGCAAAGAGGAACGGAACGCAAGGAAGGCAAGGGAAAGCAAGGGAAGGCAAGGGTAACGGAAGGAACGGCACGGCAAGGGGTAACAAGGCTAAGGCACGACAACGCAGGGCTAGGCAATGCACGGCAAGGCAAGGAAAGAGTAACGGAAGGAAAGGAAGGCAAGGCAAAGCCAGGCAAGGCAAGTGTAACAAAAGGCACGCAACGGCAAGGGGAAACAAGGCTAAGGCACGACAACACACGGCTAGGAAATGCACGGCAAGGCAAGGAAAGGGTAACGCAAGGCAAGGCACGGTGAGGCTAGGCAAGGCTAATGCACGACAACGCAAGGCTAGGCAATGCACGACAATGCAAGTAAAGCTTAAAGCAAAGGAAGGCACGGTCAGGCGAGATAAGGCTAAGGCACGACAACGCAAGGCTAGGCAATGCACGGAAGGCAAGCAAAGTGTAACGGAAGGTAAGGAAGGCAAGGGAAAGCAAAGAAAGGCAAGTGTAACGGAAGGAACGACACGGCAAGGGGAAACAAGGCTAAGGCACGACAACGCACGCTAGGCAATGCACGGCAAGGCAAGGAAAGGGTAACGCATGGGAAAGCACGGTCAGGCGAGGCAAGGCTAAGGAAAGCCAACGCAAGGCTAGGCAATGCACGGAAAGAAAGCAAGGAGTAACGGGATGCAAGGAAGGAAAGGGAAAGCAAGGGAAGGCAAGGGTAACGGAAGGAACGGCACGGCAAGGGGTAACAAGGCTAAGGCACGACAACGCAGGGCTAGGCAATGCACGGCAAGGAAAGGAAAGAGTAACGGAAGGAAAGGAAGGCAAGGCAAAGTCAGGCAAGGCAAGTGTAACAAAAGGCACGCAACGGCCAGGGGAAACAAGGCTAAGGCACGACAACACACGGCTAGGAAATGCACGGCAAGGCAAGGAAAGGGTAACGCAAGGCAAGGCACGGTGAGGCTACGCAAGGCTAATGCACGACAACGCAAGGCTAGGCAATGCACGACAATGCAAGGAAAGCTTAAAGCAAAGGAAGGCACGGTCAGGCGAGATAAGGCTAAGGCACGACAACGCAAGGCTAGGCAATGCACGGAAGGCAAGCAAAGAGTAACGGAAGGTAAGGAAGGCAAGGGAAAGCAAGGAAAGGCTAGTGTAACGGAAGGAACGGCACGGCAAGGGGAAACAAGGCTAAGGCACGACAACGCACGCTAGGCAATGCACGGCAAGCCAAGGAAAGGGTAACGCATGGGAAAGCACGGTCAGGCGAGGCAAGCCTAAGGCATGACAACGCAAGGCTAGGCAATGCACGGAAAGCAAGCAAAGTGTAAAGGAACGCAAGGAAGACAAGGGAAAGCAAGGGAAGGCAAGGGTAACGGAAGGAACGGCACGGCAAGGGGTAAGAAGGCTAAGGCACGACAACACACGGCTAGGAAATGCACGGCAAGGCAAGGAAAGGGTAACGCAATGCAAGGCACGGTGAGGCTAGGCAAGGTTAATGCACGACAATGCAAGGCTAGGCAATGCACGAAAATGCAAGGAAAGCTTAAAGTAAAGGAAGGCACGGTAAGGCGAGATAAGGCTAAGGCACGACAACGCAAGGCTAGGCAATGCACGGAAGCCAAGCAAAGAGTAACGGAAGGTAAGGAAGGCAAGGGAAAGCAAGGAAAGGCAAGTGTAACGGAAGGAACGGCACGGCAAGGGGAAACATGGTTAAGGCACGACAACGCACGCTAGGCAATGCACGGCAAGGCAAGGAAAGGGTAACGGAAGGTAAGGAAGGCAAGGGAAAGCAAGGAAAGGCAAGTGTAACGGAAGGAACGGCACGGCAAGGGGAAACATGGTTAAGGCACGACAACGCACGCTAGGCAATGCACGGCAAGGCAAGGAATGGGTAACGCATGGGAAAGCACGGTCAGGCGAGGCAAGCCTAAGGCATGACTACGCAAGGCTAGGCAATGCACGGAAAGCAAGCAAAGAGTAACGGAACGCAAGGAAGGCAAGGGAAAGCAAGGGAAGGCATGGGTAACGGAAGGAACGGCACGGCAAGGGGTAACAAGGCTAAGGCACGAAAACGCAGGGCTAGGCAATGCACGGCAAGGCAAGGAAAGAGTAACGGAAGGAACGGAAGGCAAGGCAAAGCCAGGCAAGGCAAGTGTAACAAAAGGCACGCAACGGCAAGGGGAAACAAGGCTAAGGCACGACAACACACGGCTAGGAAATGCACGGCAAGGCAAGGAAAGGGTAACGCAAGGCAAGGCACGGTGAGGCTAGGCAAGGCTAATGCACGACAACGCAAGTCTAGGCAATGCACGACAATGCAATAAAGCTTAAAGCAAAGGAAGGCACGGTCAGAAGAGATAAGGCTAAGGCACGACAACTGAAGGCTAGGCAATGCAGGGAAGGCAAGCAAAGAGTAACGGAAGGTAAGGAAGGCAAAGGAAAGCAAGGAAAGGCAATGGTAACGGAAGGAACGGCACGGCAAGGGGAAACAAGTCTAAGGCACGACAACGCACGCTAGGCAATGCACGGCAAGGGAAGGAAAGGGTAACGCATGGGAAAGAACGGTCAGGGGAGGCAAGGCTAAGGCACGACAAGGCAAGGCTTGGCAACGCACGGAAGGCAAGCAAAGAGTAACGGAAGTAAGGAAGGCAAGGGAAAGCAAAGAAAGGCAAGTGTAACGGAAGGAACGGCACGGCAAGGGGAAACAAGGCTAAGGCACGACAACGCACGCTAGGCAATGCACGGCAAGGCAAGGAAAGGGTAACGCATGGGAAAGCACGGTCAGGTGAGGCAAGGCTAAGGAAAGCCAACGCAAGGCTAGGCAATGCACGGTAAGCAAGCAAGGAGTAACGGAATGCAAGGAAGGAAAGGGAAAGCAAGGGAAGGCAAGGGTAACGGAAGGAACGGCACGGCAAGGGGTAACAAGGCTAAGGCACGACAACACACGGCTAGGAAATGCACGGCAAGGCAAGGAAAGGGTAACGCAAGGCAAGGCACGGTGAGGCTAGGCAAGGTTAATGCACGACAACGCAAGGCTAGGCAATGCACGACAATGCAAGGAAAGCTTAAAGTAAACTAAGGCACGGTCAGGCGAGATAAGGCTAAGGCACGACAACGCAAGGCTAGGCAATGCACGGAAGGCAAGCAAAGAGTAACGGAAGGTAAGGAAGGCAAGGGAAAGCAAGGAAAGGCAATGGTAACGGAAGGAACGGCACGGCAAGGGGAAACCAGGCTAAGGCACGACAACGCACGCTAGGCAATGCACGGCAAGGCAAGGAACGGGTAACGCAGGGGAAAGCCCGGTCAGGCGAGGCAAGGCGAAGGCATGACAACGCAAGGCTAGGCAATGCACGGAAAGCAAGCAAAGAGTAACGGAACGCAAGGAAGGCAAGGGAAAGCAAGGGAAGGCAAGGGTATCGGAAGGAACGGCACGGCAAGGGGTAACAAGGCTAAGGCCCGACAACGCAGGGCTAGGCAATGCACGGCAAGGCAAGCAAAGAGTAACGGAAGGAAAGGAAGGCAAGGCAAAGCCAGGCAAGGCAAGTGTAACAAAAGGCCCGCAACGGCAAGGGGAAACAAGGCTAAGGCACGACAACACACGGCTAGGAAATGCACGGCAAGGCAAGGAAAGGGTAACGCAAGGCAAGGCACGGTCAGGCGAGATAAGGCTAAGGCACGACAACGCAAGGCTAGGCAATGCAGGGAAGGGAAGCAAAGAGTAACGGAAGGTAAGCAAGGCAAGGAAAAGCAAGGAAAGGCAAGGGTAACGGAAGGAATTGCACGGCAAGGGGAAACAAGGCTAAGGCACGGCAACGCAGGCTGGGCAATGCACGGCAAGGCAAGGAAAGGGTAACCCATGGGAAAGCACGTTCAGGCGAGGCAAGGCTAAGGCACGACAACGCAAGGCTAAGCAATGCACGGAAGGCAAGCAAAGAGTAACGGAAGGTAAGGAAGGCAAGGGAAAGCAAAGAAAGGCAAGTGTAACGGAAGGAACTGCACGGCAAGGGGAAGCAAGGCTAAGGCACGACAACGCACGGCTACGCAATGCACGGCAAGGCAAGCAAAGGGTAACGCAAGGCAATGCACGGTGAGGGTAGACAAGGCTAATGCACGAAAACGCAAGGCTAGGCAATGCACGACAATGCAAGGAAAGCTTAAAGCAAAGGAAGGCAAGGTCAGGCGTGATAAGGCAAAGGCACGACAACGCAAGGCTAGGCAATTCAGGGAAGGCAAGCAAAGAGTAACGGAAGGAAAGGAAGGCAAGGAAAAGCAAGGAAAGGCAAGGGTAACGGAAGGAACGGCACGGCAAGGGGAAACAAGTCTAAGGCACGACAACGCACGCTAGGCAATGCACGGCAAGGCAAGGAAAGGGTAACGCATGGGAAAGCACGGTCAGGCGAGGCAAGCCTAAGGCAGGACAACGCGAGGCTAGGCAATGCACGGAAAGCAAGCAAAGAGTAACGGAACGCAAGGAAGGCAAGGGAAAGCAAGGGAAGGCAAGGGTAACGGAAGGAACGGCACGGCAAGGGGTAACAAGGCTAAGGCACGACAACGCAGGGCTAGGCAATGCACGGAAGGCAAGCAAAGAGTAACGGAAGGTAAGGAAGGCAAGGGAAAGCAAGGAAAGGCAAGTGTAACGGAAGGAACGGCACGGCAAGGGGAAACAAGGCTAAGGCACGACAACGCACGCTAGGCAATGCACGGCAAGGCAAGGAAAGGGTAACGCATGGGAAAGCACGGTCAGGCGAGGCAAGGCTAAGGCATGACAACGCAAGGCTAGGCAATGCACGGAAAGCAAGCAAAGAGTAACGGAACGCAAGGAAGGCAAGGGAAAGCAAGGGAAGGCAAGGGTAACGGAAGGAACGGCACGCCAATGGGTAAGAAGGCTAAGGCACGACAACGCAGGGTTAGGCAATGCACGGCAAGGGAAGGAAAGGGTAACGCAGGGGAAGGCACGGTCAGGTGAGGCAAGGATAAGGCACGACAATGCAAGGCTAGGCAATGCACAGCAAGGCAAGGAAAGAGTAACGGAAGGAAAGGAAGGCAAGTCAAAGCCAGGAAAGGCAAGTGTAACAAAATGCACGCCACGGCAAGGGGAAACAAGGCTAAGGCACGACAACGCACGGCTAGGCAATGCACGGCAAGGCAAGGAAAGGGTAACGCAAGGCAAGGCACGGTGAGGCTAGGCAAGGCTAATGCACGACAACGCAAGGCTAGGCAATGCACGACAATGCAAGGAAAGCTTAAAGCAAAGGAAGGCACGGTCAGGCGAGATAAGGCTAAGGCACGACAACGCAAGGCTAGGCAATGCACGGAAGGCAAGCAAAGAGTAACGGAAGGTAAGGAAGGCAAGGGAAAGCAAAGAAAGGCAAGTGTAACGGAAGGAACGGCACGGCAAGGGGAAACAAGGCTACGGCACGACAACGCACGCTAGGCAATGCACGGCAAGGCAAGGAAAGGGTAACGCATGGGAAAGCACGGTCAGGCGAGGCAAGCCTAAGGCATGACAACGCAAGGCTAGGCAATGCACGGAAAGCAAGCAAAGAGGAACGGAACGCAAGGAAGGCAAGGGAAAGCAAGGGAAGGCAAGGGTAACGGAAGGAACGGCACGGCAAGGGGTAACAAGGCTAAGGCACGACAACGCAGGGCTAGGCAATGCACGGCAAGGCAAGGAAAGAGTAACGGAAGGAAAGGAAGGCAAGGCAAAGTCAGGCAAGGCAAGTGTAACAAAAGGCACGCAACGGCAAGGGGAAACAAGGCTAAGGCACGACAACACACGGCTAGGAAATGCACGGCAAGGCAAGGAAAGGGTAACGCAAGGCAAGGCACGGTGAGGCTAGGCAAGGCTAATGCACGACAACGCAAGGCTAGGCAATGCACGACAATGCAAGTAAAGCTTAAAGCAAAGGAAGGCACGGTCAGGCGAGATAAGGCTAAGGCACGACAACGCAAGGCTAGGCAATGCACGGAAGGCAAGCAAAGTGTAACGGAAGGTAAGGAAGGCAAGGGAAAGCAAAGAAAGGCAAGTGTAACGGAAGGAACGACACGGCAAGGGGAAACAAGGCTAAGGCACGACAACGCACGCTAGGCAATGCACGGCAAGGCAAGGAAAGGGTAACGCATGGGAAAGCACGGTCAGGCGAGGCAAGGCTAAGGAAAGCCAACGCAAGGCTAGGCAATGCACGGAAAGAAAGCAAGGAGTAACGGGATGCAAGGAAGGAAAGGGAAAGCAAGGGAAGGCAAGGGTAACGGAAGGAACGGCACGGCAAGGGGTAACAAGGCTAAGGCACGACAACGCAGGGCTAGGCAATGCACGGCAAGGAAAGGAAAGAGTAACGGAAGGAAAGGAAGGCAAGGCAAAGTCAGGCAAGGCAAGTGTAACAAAAGGCACGCAACGGCCAGGGGAAACAAGGCTAAGGCACGACAACACACGGCTAGGAAATGCACGGCAAGGCAAGGAAAGGGTAACGCAAGGCAAGGCACGGTGAGGCTACGCAAGGCTAATGCACGACAACGCAAGGCTAGGCAATGCACGACAATGCAAGGAAAGCTTAAAGCAAAGGAAGGCACGGTCAGGCGAGATAAGGCTAAGGCACGACAACGCAAGGCTAGGCAATGCACGGAAGGCAAGCAAAGAGTAACGGAAGGTAAGGAAGGCAAGGGAAAGCAAGGAAAGGCTAGTGTAACGGAAGGAACGGCACGGCAAGGGGAAACAAGGCTAAGGCACGACAACGCACGCTAGGCAATGCACGGCAAGCCAAGGAAAGGGTAACGCATGGGAAAGCACGGTCAGGCGAGGCAAGCCTAAGGCATGACAACGCAAGGCTAGGCAATGCACGGAAAGCAAGCAAAGTGTAAAGGAACGCAAGGAAGACAAGGGAAAGCAAGGGAAGGCAAGGGTAACGGAAGGAACGGCACGGCAAGGGGTAACAAGGCTAAGGCACGACAACACACGGCTAGGAAATGCACGGCAAGGCAAGGAAAGGGTAACGCAATGCAAGGCACGGTGAGGCTAGGCAAGGTTAATGCACGACAATGCAAGGCTAGGCAATGCACGAAAATGCAAGGAAAGCTTAAAGTAAAGGAAGGCACGGTAAGGCGAGATAAGGCTAAGGCACGACAACGCAAGGCTAGGCAATGCACGGAAGGCAAGCAAAGAGTAACGGAAGGTAAGGAAGGCAAGGGAAAGCAAGGAAAGGCAAGTGTAACGGAAGGAACGGCACGGCAAGGGGAAACATGGTTAAGGCACGACAACGCACGCTAGGCAATGCACGGCAAGGCAAGGAAAGGGTAACGGAAGGTAAGGAAGGCAAGGGAAAGCAAGGAAAGGCAAGTGTAACGGAAGGAACGGCACGGCAAGGGGAAACAAGGCTAAGGCACGACAACGCACGCTAGGCAATGCACGGCAAGGCAAGGAAAGGGTAACGCATGGGAAAGCACGGTCAGGCGAGGCAAGCCTAAGGCATGACTACGCAAGGCTAGGCAATGCACGGAAAGCAAGCAAAGTGTAAAGGAACGCAAGGAAGGCAAGGGAAAGCAAGGGAAGGCATGGGTAACGGAAGGAACGGCACGGCAAGGGGTAACAAGGCTAAGGCACGAAAACGCAGGGCTAGGCAATGCACGGCAAGGCAAGGAAAGAGTAACGGAAGGAAGCAAGGCAAGTAACGGAAGGAACGGAAGGCAAGGCAAAGCCAGGCAAGGCAAGTGTAACAAAAGGCACGCAACGGCAAGGGGAAACAAGGCTAAGGCACGACAACACACGGCTAGGAAATGCACGGCAAGGCAAGGAAAGGGTAACGCAAGGCAAGGCACGGTGAGGCTAGGCAAGGCTAATGCACGACAACGCAAGTCTAGGCAATGCACGACAATGCAATAAAGCTTAAAGCAAAGGAAGGCACGGTCAGAAGAGATAAGGCTAAGGCACGACAACTGAAGGCTAGGCAATGCAGGGAAGGCAAGCAAAGAGTAACGGAAGGTAAGGAAGGCAAAGGAAAGCAAGGAAAGGCAATGGTAACGGAAGGAACGGCACGGCAAGGGGAAACAAGTCTAAGGCACGACAACGCACGCTAGGCAATGCACGGCAAGGGAAGGAAAGGGTAACGCATGGGAAAGAACGGTCAGGGGAGGCAAGGCTAAGGCACGACAAGGCAAGGCTTGGCAACGCACGGAAGGCAAGCAAAGAGTAACGGAAGTAAGGAAGGCAAGGGAAAGCAAAGAAAGGCAAGTGTAACGGAAGGAACGGCACGGCAAGGGGAAACAAGGCTAAGGCACGACAACGCACGCTAGGCAATGCACGGCAAGGCAAGGAAAGGGTAACGCATGGGAAAGCACGGTCAGGTGAGGCAAGGCTAAGGAAAGCCAACGCAAGGCTAGGCAATGCACGGTAAGCAAGCAAGGAGTAACGGAATGCAAGGAAGGAAAGGGAAAGCAAGGGAAGGCAAGGGTAACGGAAGGAACGGCACGGCAAGGGGTAACAAGGCTAAGGCACGACAACACACGGCTAGGAAATGCACGGCAAGGCAAGGAAAGGGTAACGCAAGGCAAGGCACGGTGAGGCTAGGCAAGGTTAATGCACGACAACGCAAGGCTAGGCAATGCACGACAATGCAAGGAAAGCTTAAAGTAAACTAAGGCACGGTCAGGCGAGATAAGGCTAAGGCACGACAACGCAAGGCTAGGCAATGCACGGAAGGCAAGCAAAGAGTAACGGAAGGTAAGGAAGGCAAGGGAAAGCAAGGAAAGGCAATGGTAACGGAAGGAACGGCACGGCAAGGGGAAACCAGGCTAAGGCACGACAACGCACGCTAGGCAATGCACGGCAAGGCAAGGAACGGGTAACGCAGGGGAAAGCCCGGTCAGGCGAGGCAAGGCGAAGGCATGACAACGCAAGGCTAGGCAATGCACGGAAAGCAAGCAAAGAGTAACGGAACGCAAGGAAGGCAAGGGAAAGCAAGGGAAGGCAAGGGTATCGGAAGGAACGGCACGGCAAGGGGTAACAAGGCTAAGGCCCGACAACGCAGGGCTAGGCAATGCACGGCAAGGCAAGCAAAGAGTAACGGAAGGAAAGGAAGGCAAGGCAAAGCCAGGCAAGGCAAGTGTAACAAAAGTCCCGCAACGGCAAGGGGAAACAAGGCTAAGGCACGACAACACACGGCTAGGAAATGCACGGCAAGGCAAGGAAAGGGTAACGCAAGGCAAGGCACGGTCAGGCGAGATAAGGCTAAGGCACGACAACGCAAGGCTAGGCAATGCAGGGAAGGGAAGCAAAGAGTAACGGAAGGTAAGCAAGGCAAGGAAAAGCAAGGAAAGGCAAGGGTAACGGAAGGAATTGCACGGCAAGGGGAAACAAGGCTAAGGCACGGCAACGCAGGCTGGGCAATGCACGGCAAGGCAAGGAAAGGGTAACCCATGGGAAAGCACGTTCAGGCGAGGCAAGGCTAAGGCACGACAACGCAAGGCTAAGCAATGCACGGAAGGCAAGCAAAGAGTAACGGAAGGTAAGGAAGGCAAGGGAAAGCAAAGAAAGGCAAGTGTAACGGAAGGAACTGCACGGCAAGGGGAAGCAAGGCTAAGGCACGACAACGCACGGCTACGCAATGCACGGCAAGGCAAGCAAAGGGTAACGCAAGGCAATGCACGGTGAGGGTAGACAAGGCTAATGCACGAAAACGCAAGGCTAGGCAATGCACGACAATGCAAGGAAAGCTTAAAGCAAAGGAAGGCAAGGTCAGGCGTGATAAGGCAAAGGCACGACAACGCAAGGCTAGGCAATTCAGGGAAGGCAAGCAAAGAGTAACGGAAGGAAAGGAAGGCAAGGAAAAGCAAGGAAAGGCAAGGGTAACGGAAGGAACGGCACGGCAAGGGGAAACAAGTCTAAGGCACGACAACGCACGCTAGGCAATGCACGGCAAGGCAAGGAAAGGGTAACGCATGGGAAAGCACGGTCAGGCGAGGCAAGCCTAAGGCAGGACAACGCGAGGCTAGGCAATGCACGGAAAGCAAGCAAAGAGTAACGGAACGCAAGGAAGGCAAGGGAAAGCAAGGGAAGGCAAGGGTAACGGAAGGAACGGCACGGCAAGGGGTAACAAGGCTAAGGCACGACAACGCAGGGCTAGGCAATGCACGGAAGGCAAGCAAAGAGTAACGGAAGGTAAGGAAGGCAAGGGAAAGCAAGGAAAGGCAAGTGTAACGGAAGGAACGGCACGGCAAGGGGAAACAAGGCTAAGGCACGACAACGCACGCTAGGCAATGCACGGCAAGGCAAGGAAAGGGTAACGCATGGGAAAGCACGGTCAGGCGAGGCAAGGCTAAGGCATGACAACGCAAGGCTAGGCAATGCACGGAAAGCAAGCAAAGAGTAACGGAACGCAAGGAAGGCAAGGGAAAGCAAGGGAAGGCAAGGGTAACGGAAGGAACGGCACGCCAATGGGTAAGAAGGCTAAGGCACGACAACGCAGGGTTAGGCAATGCACGGCAAGGGAAGGAAAGGGTAACGCAGGGGAAGGCACGGTCAGGTGAGGCAAGGATAAGGCACGACAATGCAAGGCTAGGCAATGCACAGCAAGGCAAGGAAAGAGTAACGGAAGGAAAGGAAGGCAAGGCAAAGCCAGGCAAGGCAAGTGTAACAAAAGGCACGCCACGGCAAGGGGAAACAAGGCTAAGGCACGACAACGCACGGCTAGGCAATGCACGGCAAGGCAAGGAAAGGGTAACGCAAGGCAAGGCACGGTGAGGCTAGGCAAGGCTAATGCACGACAACGCAAGGCTAGGCAATGCACGACATTGCAAGGAAAGCTTAAAGCAAAGGAAGGCACGGTCAGGCGAGATAAGGCTAAGGCACGACAACGCAAGGCTAGGCAATGCAGGGAAGGGAAGCAAAGAGTAACGGAAGGTAAGCAAGGCAAGGAAAAGCAAGGAAAGGCAAGGGTAACGGAAGGAATTGCACGGCAAGGGGAAACAAGGCTAAGGCACGGCAACGCAGGCTGGGCAATGCACGGCAAGGCAAGGAAAGGGTAACGCATGGGAAAGCACGTTCAGGCGAGGCAAGGCTAAGGCACGACAACGCAAGGCTAGGCAATGCACGGAAGGCAAGCAAAGAGTAACGGAAGTTAAGGAAGTCAAGGGAAAGCAAAGAAAGGCAAGTGTAACGGAAGGAACTGCACGGCAAGGGGAAACAAGGCTAAGGCACGACAACGCACGGCTAGGCAATGCACGGCAAGGCAAGCAAAGGGTAACGCAAGGCAATGCACGGTGAGGCTAGACAAGGCTAATGCACGAAAACGCAAGGCTAGGCAATGCACGACAATGCAAGGAAAGCTTAAAGCAAAGGAAGGCAAGGTCAGGCGAGATAAGGCAAAGGCACGACAACGCAAGGCTAGGCAATTCAGGGAAGGCAAGCAAAGAGTAACGAAAGGTAAGGAAGGCAAGGAAAAGCAAGGAAAGGCAAGGGTAACGGAAGGAACGGCACGGCAAGGGGGAACAAGTCTAAGGCACGACACCGAACGCTAGGCAATGAACGGCAAGGCAAGGAAAGGGTAACGCATGGGAAAGCACGGTCAGGCGAGGCAAGGCTAAGGCACGACAACGCAAGGCTAGGCAATGCACGGAAGGCAAGCAAAGAGTAACGGAAGGTAAGGAAGGCAAGGGAAAGCAAGGAAAGGCAAGTGTAACGGAAGGAACGGCACGGCAAGGGGAAACAAGGCTAAGGCACGACAACGCACGCTAGGCAATGCACGGCAAGGCAAGGAAAGGGTAACGCATGGGAAAGCACGGTCAGGCGAGGCAAGGCTAAGGCATGACAACGCAAGGCTAGGCAATGCACGGAAAGCAAGCAAAGAGTAACGGAACGCAAGGAAGGCAAGGGAAAGCAAGGGAAGGCAAGGGTAACGGAAGGAACGGCACGGCAAGGGGTAAGAAGGCTAAGGCACGACAACGCAGGGCTAGGCAATGCACGGCAAGGCAAGGAAAGGGTAACGCAGGGGAAGGCACGGTCAGGTGAGGCAAGGATAAGGCACGACAATGCAAGGCTAGGCAATGCACGGCAAGGCAAGTAAAGAGTAACGGAAGGAAAGGAAGGCAAGGCAAAGCCAGGCAAGGCAAGTGTAACAAAAGGCAAGCCACGGCAAGGGGAATCAAGGCTAAGGCACGACAACGCACGGCTAGGCAATGCACGGCATGGCAAGGAAAGGGTAACGCAAGGCAAGGCACGGTGAGGTTAGGCAAGGCTAATGCACGACAACGCAAGGCTAGGCAATGCACGACAATGCAAGGAAAGCTTAAAGCAAAGGAAGGCACGGTCAGGCGAGATAAGGCTAAGGCACGACAACGCAAGGCTAGGCAATGCACGGAAGGCAAGCAAAGAGTAACGGAAGGTAAGGAAGGCAAGGGAAAGCAAAGAAAGGCAAGTGTAACGGAAGGAACGGCACGGCAAGGGGAAACAAGGCTAAGGCACGACAACGCACGCTAGGCAATGCACGGCAAGGCAAGGAAAGGGTAACGCATGGGAAAGCACGGTCAGGCGAGGCAAGCCTAAGGCATGACAACGCAAGGCTAGGCAATGCACGGAAAGCAAGCAAAGAAGAACGGAACGCAAGGAAGGCAAGGGAAAGCAAGGGAAGGCAAGGGTAACGGAAGGAACGGCACGGCAAGGGGTAACAAGGCTAAGGCACGACAACGCAGGGCTAGGCAATGCACGGCAAGGCAAGGAAAGAGTAACGGAAGGAAAGGAAGTCAAGGCAAAGCCAGGCAAGGCAAGTGTAACAAAAGGCACGCAACGG
Source organism: Macrotis lagotis (assembly GCF_037893015.1). NCBI lineage: Eukaryota > Metazoa > Chordata > Mammalia > Peramelemorphia > Peramelidae > Macrotis > Macrotis lagotis. The sequence continues at coordinate 96,619 of NW_027422385.1, forward strand.
CAAGGGGAAACAAGGCTAAGGCACGACAACACACGGCTAGGAAATGCACGGCAAGGCAAGGAAAGGGTAACGCAAGGCAAGGCACGGTGAGGCTAGGCAAGGCTAATGCACGACAACGCAAGGCTAGGCAATGCACGACAATGCAAGGAAAGCTTAAAGCAAAGGAAGGCACGGTCAGGCGAGATAAGGCTAAGGCACGACAACGCAAGGCTAGGCAATGCACGGAAGGCAAGCAAAGAGTAACGGAAGGTAAGGAAGGCAAGGGAAAGCAAAGAAAGGCAAGTGTAACGGAAGGAACGACACGGCAAGGGGAAACAAGGCTAAGGCACGACAACGCACGCTAGGCAATGCACGGCAAGGCAAGGAAAGGGTAACGCATGGGAAAGCACGGTCAGGCGAGTCAAGGCTAAGGAAAGCCAACGCAAGGCTAGGCAATGCACGGAAAGAAAGCAAGGAGTAACGGAATGCAAGGAAGGAAAGGGAAAGCAAGGGAAGGCAAGGGTAACGGAAGGAACGGCACGGCAAGGGGAAACAAGGCTAAGGCACGACAACGCACGCTAGGCAATGCACGGCAAGGCAAGGAAAGGGTAACGCATGGGAAAGCACGGTCAGGCGAGGCAAGGCTAAGGCACGACAACGCAAGGCTAGGCAATGCACGGAAGGCAAGCAAAGAGTAACGGAAGGTAAGGAAGGCAAGGGAAAGGAAGGAAAGGCAAGTGTAACGGAAGGAACGGCACGGCAAGGGGAAACAAGGCTAAGGCACGACAACGCACGGCTAGGCAATGCACGGAAAGGCAAGGAAAGGGTAACGCATGGGAAAGCACGGTCAGGCGATGCAAGGCTAAGGCATGACAACGCAAGGCTAGGCAATGCACGGAAAGCAAGCAAAGAGTAACGGAACGCAAGGAAGGCAAGGGAAAGCAAGGGAAGGCAAGGGTAACGGAAGGAACGGCACGGTAAGGGGTAACAAGTCTAAGGCACGGCAACGCAGGGCTAGGCAATGCACGGCAAGGCAAGGAAAGGGTAACGCAGGGGAAGGCACGGTCAGGTGAGGCAAGGATAAGGCACGACAATGCAAGGCTAGGCAATGCACGGCAAGGCAAGGAAAGAGTAACGGAAGGAAAGGAAGGCATGTCAAAGCCAGGAAAGGCAAGTGTAACAAAAGGCACGCCACGGCAAGGGGAAACAAGGCTAAGGCACGACAACGCACGGCTAGGCAATGCACGGCAAGGCAAGGAAAGGGTAACGCAAGGCAAGGCACAGTGAGGCTAGGCAAGGCTAATGCACGACAGCGCAAGGCTAGGCAATGCACGACAATGCAAGGAAAGCTTAAAGCAAAGGAAGGCACGGTCAGGCGAGATAAGGCTATGGCACGACAACGCAAGGCTAGGCAATGCAGGGAAGGGAAGCAAAGAGTAACGGAAGGTAAGCAAGGCAAGGAAAAGCAAGGAAAGGCAAGGGTACCGGAAGGAATTGCACGGCAAGGGGAAACAAGGCTAAGGCACGGCAACGCAGGCTGGGCAATGCACGGCAAGGCAAGGAAAGGGTAACGCATGGGAAAGCACGTTCAGGCGAGGCAAGGCTAAGGCACGACAACGCAAGGCTAGGCAATGCACGGAAGGCAAGCAAAGAGTAACGGAAGGTAAGGAAGGCAAGGGAAAGCAAAGAAAGGCAAGTGTAACGGAAGGAACTGCACGGCAAGGGGAAACAAGGCTAAGGCACGACAACGCACGCTAGGCAATGCACGGCAAGGCAAGCAAAGGGTAACGCAAGGCAATGCACGGTGAGGCTAGACAAGGCTAATGCACGAAAACGCAAGGCTAGGCAATGCACGACAATGCAAGGAAAGCTTAAAGCAAAGGAAGGCAAGGTCAGGCGAGATAAGGCAAAGGCACGACAACGCAAGGCTAGGCAATTCAGGGAAGGCAAGCAAAGAGTAACGGAAGATAAGCAAGGCAAGGAAAAGCAAGGAAAGGCAAGGGTAACGGAAGGAACGGCAGGGCAAGGGGGAACAAGTCTCAGGCACGACACCGAACTCTAGGCAATGAACGGCAAGGCAAGGAAAGGGTAACGCATGGGAAAGCACGGTCAGGCGAGGCAAGGCTAAGGAAAGCCAACGCAAGGCTAGGCAAAGCACGGAAAGTAAGCAAGGAGTAACGGAATGCAAGGAAGGAAAGGGAAAGCAAAGAAAGGCAAGTGTAACGGAAGGAACGGCACGGCAAGGGGAAACAAGGCTAAGGCACGACAAGGCACGGCTAGGCAATGCACGGCAAGGCAAGCAAAGGGTAACGCAAGGAAAGGCACGGTGAGGCTAGGCAAGGCTAATGCACGAAAACGCAAGGCTAGGCGATGCACGACAATGCAAGGAAAGCTTAAAGCAAAGGAAGGCAAGGTCAGGCGAGATAAGGTTAAGGCACGACAACGCAAGGCTAGGAAATTCAGGGAAGGCAAGCAAAGAGTAACGGAAGGTAAGCAAGGCAAGGAAAAGGAAGGAAAGGCCAGGGTAATGGAAGGAACGGCACGGCAAGGGGTAACAAGGCTAAGGCACGACAACGCAGGGCTAGGCAATGCACGACAATGCAAGGAAAGCTTAAAGCAAAGGAAGGCACGGTCAGGCGAGATAAGGCTAAGGCACGACAACGCAAGGCTAGGCAATGCACGGAAAGCAAGCAAAGAGTAACGGAAGGTAAGGAAGGCAAAGGAAAGCAAGGAAAGGCAATGGTAACGGAAGGAACGGCACGGCAAGGGGAAACAAGTCTAAGGCACGACAACGCACGCTAGGCAATGCACGGCAAGGGAAGGAAAGGGTAACGCATGGGAAAGAACGGTGAGGGGAGGCAAGGCTAAGGCACGACAAGGCAAGGCTTGGCAACGCACGGAAGGCAAGCAAAGAGTAACGGAAGTAAGGAAGGCAAGGGAAAGCAAAGAAAGGCAAGTGTAACGGAAGGAACGGCACGGCAAGGGGAAACAAGGCTAAGGCACGACAACGCACGCTAGGCAATGCACGGCAAGGCAAGGAAAGGGTAACGCATGGGAAAGCACGGTCAGGTGAGGCAAGGCTAAGGAAAGCCAACGCAAGGCTAGGCAATGCACGGAAAGCAAGCAAGGAGTAACGGAATGCAAGGAAGGAAAGGGAAAGCAAGGGAAGGCAAGGGTAACGGAAGGAACGGCACGGCAAGGGGTAACAAGGCTAAGGCACGACAACACACGGCTAGGAAATGCACGGCAAGGCAAGGAAAGGGTAACGCAAGGCAAGGCACGGTGAGGCTAGGCAAGGTTAATGCACGACAACGCAAGGCTAGGCAATGCACGACAATGCAAGGAAAGCTTAAAGTAAACTAAGGCACGGTCAGGCGAGATAAGGCTAAGGCACGACAACGCAAGGCTAGGCAATGCACGGAAGGCAAGCAAAGAGTAACGGAAGGTAAGGAAGGCAAGGGAAAGCAAGGAAAGGCAATGGTAACGGAAGGAACGGCACGGCAAGGGGAAACCAGGCTAAGGCACGACAACGCACGCTAGGCAATGCACGGCAAGGCAAGGAACGGGTAACGCAGGGGAAAGCCCGGTCAGGCGAGGCAAGGCTAAGGCATGACAACGCAAGGCTAGGCAATGCACGGAAAGCAAGCAAAGAGTAACGGAACGCAAGGAAGGCAAGGGAAAGCAAGGGAAGGCAAGGGTAACGGAAGGAACGGCACGGCAAGTGGTAACAAGGCTAAGGCACGACAACGCAGGGCTAGGCAATGCACGGCAAGGCAAGCAAAGAGTAACGGAAGGAAAGGAAGGCAAGGCAATGCCAGGCAAGGCAAGTGTAACAAAAGGCCCGCAACGGCAAGGGGAAACAAGGCTAAGGCACGACAACACACGGCTAGGAAATGCACGGCAAGGCAAGGAAAGGGTAACGCAAGGCAAGGCACGGTCAGGCGAGATAAGGCTAAGGCACGACAACGCAAGGCTAGGCAATGCAGGGAAGGCAAGCAAAGAGTAACGGAAGGTAAGCAAGGCAAGGAAAAGCAAGGAAAGGCAAGGGTAACGGAAGGAATTGCACGGCAAGGGGAAACAAGGCTAAGGCACGGCAACGCAGGCTGGGCAATGCACGGCAAGGCAAGGAAAGTGTAACCCATGGGAAAGCACGTTCAGGCGAGGCAAGGCTAAGGCACGACAACGCAAGGCTAAGCAATGCACGGAAGGCAAGCAAAGAGTAACGGAAGGTAAGGAAGGCAAGGGAAAGCAAAGAAAGGCAAGTGTAACGGAAGGAACTGCACGGCAAGGGGAAGCAAGGCTAAGGCACGACAACGCACGGCTACGCAATGCACGGCAAGGCAAGCAAAGGGTAACGCAAGGCAATGCACGGTGAGGCTAGACAAGGCTAATGCACGAAAACGCAAGGCTAGGCAATGCACGACAATGCAAGGAAAGCTTAAAGCAAAGGAAGGCAAGGTCAGGCGTGATAAGGCAAAGGCACGACAACGCAAGGCTAGGCAATTCAGGGAAGGCAAGCAAAGAGTAACGGAAGGAAAGGAAGGCAAGGAAAAGCAAGGAAAGGCAAGGGTAACGGAAGGAACGGCACGGCAAGGGGAAACAAGGCTAAGGCACGACAACGCACGCTAGGCAATGCACGGCAAGGCAAGGAAAGGGTAACGCATGGGAAAGCACGGTCAGGCGAGGCAAGCCTAAGGCAGGACAACGCGAGGCTAGGCAATGCACGGAAAGCAAGCAAAGAGTAACGGAACGCAAGGAAGGCAAGGGAAAGCAAGGGAAGGCAAGGGTAACGGAAGGAATGGCACGGCAAGGGGTAACAAGGCTAAGGCACGACAACGCAGGGCTAGGCAATGCACGGAAGGCAAGCAAAGAGTAACGGAAGGTAAGGAAGGCAAGGGAAAGCAAGGAAAGGCAAGTGTAACGGAAGGAACGGCACGGCAAGTGGAAACAAGGCTAAGGCACGACAACGCACGCTAGGCAATGCACGGCAAGGCAAGGAAAGGGTAACGCATGGGAAAGCACGGTCAGGCGAGGCAAGGCTAAGGCATGACAACGCAAGTCTAGGCAATGCACGGAAAGCAAGCAAAGAGTAACGGAACGCAAGGAAGGCAAGGGAAAGCAAGGGAAGGCAAGGGTAACGGAAGGAACGGCACGCCAATGGGTAAGAAGGCTAAGGCACGACAACGCAGGGTTAGGCAATGCACGGCAAGGGAAGGAAAGGGTAACGCAGGGGAAGGCATGGTCAGGTGAGGCAAGGATAAGGCACGACAATGCAAGGCTAGGCAATGCACAGCAAGGCAAGGAAAGAGTAACGGAAGGAAAGGAAGGCAAGGCAAAGCCAGGCAAGGCAAGTGTAACAAAAGGCACGCCACGGCAAGGGGAAACAAGGCTAAGGCACGACAACGCACGGCTAGGCAATGCACGGCAAGGCAAGGAAAGGGTAACGCAAGGCAAGGCACGGTGAGGCTAGGCAAGGCTAATGCACGACAACGCAAGGCTAGGCAATGCACGACATTGCAAGGAAAGCTTAAAGCAAAGGAAGGCACGGTCAGGCGAGATAAGGCTAAGGCACGACAACGCAAGGCTAGGCAATGCAGGGAAGGGAAGCAAAGAGTAACGGAAGGTAAGCAAGGCAAGGAAAAGCAAGGAAAGGCAAGGGTAACGGAAGGAATTGCACGGCAAGGGGAAACAAGGCTAAGGCACGGCAACGCAGGCTGGGCAATGCACGGCAAGGCAAGGAAAGGGTAACGCATGGGAAAGCACGTTCAGGCGAGGCAAGGCTAAGGCACGACAACGCAAGGCTAGGCAATGCACGGAAGGCAAGCAAAGAGTAACGGAAGTTAAGGAAGGCAAGGGAAAGCAAAGAAAGGCAAGTGTAACGGAAGGAACTGCACGGCAAGGGGAAACAAGGCTAAGGCACGACAACGCACGGCTAGGCAATGCACGGCAAGGCAAGCAAAGGGTAACGCAAGGCAATGCACGGTGAGGCTAGACAAGGCTAATGCACGAAAACGCAAGGCTAGGCAATGCACGACAATGCAAGGAAAGCTTAAAGCAAAGGAAGGCAAGGTCAGGCGAGATAAGGCAAAGGCACGACAACGCAAGGCTAGGCAATTCAGGGAAGGCAAGCAAAGAGTAACGAAAGGTAAGGAAGGCAAGGAAAAGCAAGGAAAGGCAAGGGTAACGGAAGGAACGGCACGGCAAGGGGGAACAAGTCTAAGGCACGACACCGAACGCTAGGCAATGAACGGCAAGGCAAGGAAAGGGTAACGCATGGGAAAGCACGGTCAGGCGAGGCAAGGCTAAGGCACGACAACGCAAGGCTAGGCAATGCACGGAAGGCAAGCAAAGAGTAACGGAAGGTAAGGAAGGCAAGGGAAAGCAAGGAAAGGCAAGTGTAACGGAAGGAACGGCACGGCAAGGGGAAACAAGGCTAAGGCACGACAACGCACGCTAGGCAATGCACGGCAAGGCAAGGAAAGGGTAACGCATGGGAAAGCACGGTCAGGCGAGGCAAGGCTAAGGCATGACAACGCAAGGCTAGGCAATGCACGGAAAGCAAGCAAAGAGTAACGGAACGCAAGGAAGGCAAGGGAAAGCAAGGGAAGGCAAGGGTAACGGAAGGAACGGCACGGCAAGGGGTAAGAAGGCTAAGGCACGAAAACGCAGGGCTAGGCAATGCACGGCAAGGCAAGGAAAGGGTAACGCAGGGGAAGGCACGGTCAGGTGAGGCAAGGATAAGGCACGACAATGCAAGGCTAGGCAATGCACGGCAAGGCAAGTAAAGAGTAACGGAAGGAAAGGAAGGCAAGGCAAAGCCAGGCAAGGCAAGTGTAACAAAAGGCAAGCCACGGCAAGGGGAATCAAGGCTAAGGCACGACAACGCACGGCTAGGCAATGCACGGCATGGCAAGGAAAGGGTAACGCAAGGCAAGGCACGGTGAGGTTAGGCAAGGCTAATGCACGACAACGCAAGGCTAGGCAATGCACGACAATGCAAGGAAAGCTTAAAGCAAAGGAAGGCACGGTCAGGCGAGATAAGGCTAAGGCACGACAACGCAAGGCTAGGCAATGCACGGAAGGCAAGCAAAGAGTAACGGAAGGTAAGGAAGGCAAGGGAAAGCAAAGAAAGGCAAGTGTAACGGAAGGAACGGCACGGCAAGGGGAAACAAGGCTAAGGCACGACAACGCACGCTAGGCAATGCACGGCAAGGGAAGGAAAGGGTAACGCATGGGAAAGAACGGTCAGGGGAGGCAAGGCTAAGGCACGACAAGGCAAGGCTTGGCAACGCACGGAAGGCAAGCAAAGAGTAACGGAAGTAAGGAAGGCAAGGGAAAGCAAAGAAAGGCAAGTGTAACGGAAGGAACGGCACGGCAAGGGGAAACAAGGCTAAGGCACGACAATGCACGCTAGGCAATGCACGGCAAGGCAAGGAAAGGGTAACGCATGGGAAAGCACGGTCAGGTGAGGCAAGGCTAAGGAAAGCCAACGCAAGGCTAGGCAATGCACGGTAAGCAAGCAAGGAGTAACGGAATGCAAGGAAGGAAAGGGAAAGCAAGGGAAGGCAAGGGTAACGGAAGGAACGGCACGGCAAGGGGTAACAAGGCTAAGGCACGACAACACACGGCTAGGAAATGCACGGCAAGGCAAGGAAAGGGTAACGCAAGGCAAGGCACGGTGAGGCTAGGCAAGGTTAATGCACGACAACGCAAGGCTAGGCAATGCACGACAATGCAAGGAAAGCTTAAAGTAAACTAAGGCACGGTCAGGCGAGATAAGGCTAAGGCACGACAACGCAAGGCTAGGCAATGCACGGAAGGCAAGCAAAGAGTAACGGAAGGTAAGGAAGGCAAGGGAAAGCAAGGAAAGGCAATGGTAACGGAAGGAACGGCACGGCAAGGGGAAACCAGGCTAAGGCACGACAACGCACGCTAGGCAATGCACGGCAAGGCAAGGAACGGGTAACGCAGGGGAAAGCCCGGTCAGGCGAGGCAAGGCTAAGGCATGACAACGCAAGGCTAGGCAATGCACGGAAAGCAAGCAAAGAGGAACGGAACGCAAGGAAGGCAAGGGAAAGCAAGGGAAGGCAAGGGTAACGGAAGGAACGGCACGGCAAGGGGTAACAAGGCTAAGGCACGACAACGCAGGGCTAGGCAATGCACGGCAAGGCAAGGAAAGAGTAACGGAAGGAAAGGAAGGCAAGGCAAAGCCAGGCAAGGCAAGTGTAACAAAAGGCTACGCAACGGCAAGGGGAAACAAGGCTAAGGCACGACAACACACGGCTAGGAAATGCACGGCAAGGCAAGGAAAGGGTAACGCAAGGCAAGGCACGGTGAGGCTAGGCAAGGCTAATGCACGACAACGCAAGGCTAGGCAATGCACGACAATGCAAGTAAAGCTTAAAGCAAAGGAAGGCACGGTCAGGCGAGATAAGGCTAAGGCACGACAACGCAAGGCTAGGCAATGCAGGGAAGGCAAGCAAAGAGTAACGGAAGGTAAGGAAGGCAAGGGAAAGCAAGGAAAGGCAAGGGTAACGGAAGGAACGGCACGGCAAGGGGAAACAAGGCTAAGGCACGGCAACGCAGGCTAGGCAATGCACGGCAAGGCAAGGAAAGGGTAACGCATGGGAAAGCACGGTCAGGCGAGGCAAGGCTAAGGAAAGCCAACGCAAGGCTAGGCAATGCACGGAAAGCAAGCAAGGAGTAACGGAATGCAAGGAAGGAAAGGGAAAGCAAAGAAAGGCAAGGTGTGTAACGGAAGGAACTGCACGGCAAGGGGAAGCAAGGCTAAGGCACGACAACGCACGGCTAGGCAATGCACGGCAAGGCAAGCAAAGGGTAACGCAAGGCAAGGCACGGTGAGGCTACGCAAGGCTAATGCACGAAAACGCAAGGCTAGGCAATGCACGACAATGCAAGGAAAGCTTAAAGCAAAGGAAGGCAAGGTCAGGCGAGATAAGGCTAAGGCACGACAACGCAAGGCTAGGCAATTCAGGGAAGGCAAGCAAAGAGTAACGGAAGGTAAGCAAGGCAAGGAAAAGCAAGGAAAGGCAAGGGTAACGGAAGGAACGGCACGGCAAGGGGAAACAAGGCTAAGGCACGACAACGCACGCTAGGCAATGCACGGCAAGGCAAGGAAAGGGTAACGCATGGGAAAGCACGGTCAGGCGAGGCAAGCCTAAGGCACGACAACGCAAGGCTAGGCAATGCACGGAAAGCAAGCAAAGAGTAACGGAACGCAAGGAAGGCAAGGGAAAGCAAGGGAAGGCAAGGGTAACGGAAGGAATGGCACGGCAAGGGGTAACAAGGCTAAGGCACGACAACGCAGGGCTAGGCAATGCACGGAAGGCAAGGCAAAGGAGTAACGGAAGGTAAGGAAGGCAAGGGAAAGCAAGGAAAGGCAAGTGTAACAGAAGGAACGGCACGGCAAGTGGAAACAAGGCTAAGGCACGACAACGCACGCTAGGCAATGCACGGCAAGGCAAGGAAAGGGTAACGCATGGGAAAGCACGGTCAGGCGAGGCAAGGCTAAGGCATGACAACGCAAGGCTAGGCAATGCACGGAAAGCAAGCAAAGAGTAACGGAACGCAAGGAAGGCAAGGGAAAGCAAGGGAAGGCAAGGGTAACGGAAGGAACGGCACGGCAAGGGGTAACAAGGCTAAGGCACGACAACGCAGGGTTAGGCAATGCACGGCAAGGGAAGGAAAGGGTAACGCAGGGGAAGGCATGGTCAGGTGAGGCAAGGATAAGGCACGACAATGCAAGGCTAGGCAATGCACAGCAAGGCAAGGAAAGAGTAACGGAAGGAAAGGAAGGCAAGGAAAGCAAGGAAAGGCAAGTGTAACGGAAGGAACGGCACGGCAAGGGGAAACAAGGCTAAGGCACGACAACGCACGGCTAGGCAATGCACGGCAAGGCAAGGAAAGGGTAACGCAAGGAAAGGCACGGTCAGGCTAATGAGGCAAGGCTAATGCACGATTGCAAGGAAACGCAAGGCTAGGCAATGCACAAGGCTAGGCAATGCAAGCAAAGAGTAACGGAACGCAAGGAAGGCAAGGGAAAGCAAGGGAAGGCAAGGGTAACGGAAGGAACGGCACGGCAAGGGGAAACAAGGCTAAGGCACGGCAACGCAGGCTGGGCAATGCACGGCAAGGCAAGGAAAGGGTAACGCATGGGAAAGCACGTTCAGGCGAGGCAAGGCTAAGGCACGACAACGCAAGGCTAGGCAATGCACGGAAGGCAAGCAAAGAGTAACGGAAGGTAAGGAAGGCAAGGGAAAGCAAAGAAAGGCAAGTGTAACGGAAGGAACTGCACGGCAAGGGGAAACAAGGCTAAGGCACGACAACGCACGGCTAGGCAATGCACGGCAAGGCAAGCAAAGGGTAACGCAAGGCAATGCACGGTGAGGCTAGACAAGGCTAATGCACGAAAACGCAAGGCTAGGCAATGCACGACAATGCAAGGAAAGCTTAAAGCAAAGGAAGGCAAGGTCAGGCGAGATAAGGCAAAGGCACGACAACGCAAGGCTAGGCAATTCAGGGAAGGCAAGCAAAGAGTAACGGAAGGTAAGGAAGGCAAGGAAAAGCAAGGAAAGGCAAGGGTAACGGAAGGAACGGCACGGCAAGGGGGAACAAGTCTAAGGCACGACAACGCACGCTAGGCAATGCACGGCAAGGCAAGGAAAGGGTAACGCATGGGAAAGCACGGTCAGGCGAGGCAAGGCTAAGGCACGACAACGCAAGGCTAGGCAATGCACGGAAGGCAAGCAAAGAGTAACGGAAGGTAAGGAAGGCAAGGGAAAGCAAGGAAAGGCAAGTGTAACGGAAGGAACGGCACGGCAAGGGGAAACAAGGCTAAGGCACGACAACGCACGCTAGGCAATGCACGGCAAGGCAAGGAAAGGGTAACGCATGGGAAAGCACGGTCAGGCGAGGCAAGGCTAAGGCATGACAACGCAAGGCTAGGCAATGCACGGAAAGCAAGCAAAGAGTAACGGAACGCAAGGAAGGCAAGGGAAAGCAAGGGAAGGCAAGGGTAACGGAAGGAACGGCACGGCAAGGGGTAAGAAGGCTAAGGCACGAAAACGCAGGGCTAGGCAATGCACGGCAAGGCAAGGAAAGGGTAACGCAGGGGAAGGCACGGTCAGGTGAGGCAAGGATAAGGCACGACAATGCAAGGCTAGGCAATGCACGGCAAGGCAAGTAAAGAGTAACGGAAGGAAAGGAAGGCAAGGCAAAGCCAGGCAAGGCAAGTGTAACAAAAGGCAAGCCACGGCAAGGGGAATCAAGGCTAAGGCACGACAACGCACGGCTAGGCAATGCACGGCAAGGCAAGGAAAGGGTAACGCAAGGCAAGGCACGGTGAGGCTAGGCAAGGCTAATGCACGACAACGCAAGGCTAGGCAATGCACGACAATGCAAGGAAAGCTTAAAGCAAAGGAAGGCACGGTCAGGCGAGATAAGGCTAAGGCACGACAACGCAAGGCTAGGCAATGCACGGAAGGCAAGCAAAGAGTAACGGAAGGTAAGGAAGGCAAGGGAAAGCAAAGAAAGGCAAGTGTAACGGAAGGAACGGCACGGCAAGGGGAAACAAGGCTAAGGCACGACAACGCACGCTAGGCAATGCACGGCAAGGCAAGGAAAGGGTAACGCATGGGAAAGCACGGTCAGGCGAGGCAAGCCTAAGGCATGACAACGCAAGGCTAGGCAATGCACGGAAAGCAAGCAAAGAAGAACGGAACGCAAGGAAGGCAAGGGAAAGCAAGGGAAGGCAAGGGTAACGGAAGGAACGGCACGGCAAGGGGTAACAAGGCTAAGGCACGACAACGCAGGGCTAGGCAATGCACGGCAAGGCAAGGAAAGAGTAACGGAAGGAAAGGAAGGCAAGGCAAAGCCAGGCAAGGCAAGTGTAACAAAAGGCACGCAACGGCAAGGGGAAACAAGGCTAAGGCACGACAACACACGGCTAGGAAATGCACGGCAAGGCAAGGAAAGGGTAACGCAAGGCAAGGCACGGTGAGGCTAGGCAAGGCTAATGCACGACAACGCAAGGCTAGGCAATGCACGACAATGCAAGGAAAGCTTAAAGCAAAGGAAGGCACGGTCAGGCGAGATAAGGCTAAGGCACGACAACGCAAGGCTAGGCAATGCACGGAAGGCAAGCAAAGAGTAACGGAAGGTAAGGAAGGCAAGGGAAAGCAAAGAAAGGCAAGTGTAACGGAAGGAACGACACGGCAAGGGGAAACAAGGCTAAGGCACGACAACGCACGCTAGGCAATGCACGGCAAGGCAAGGAAAGGGTAACGCATGGGAAAGCACGGTCAGGCGAGTCAAGGCTAAGGAAAGCCAACGCAAGGCTAGGCAATGCACGGAAAGAAAGCAAGGAGTAACGGAATGCAAGGAAGGAAAGGGAAAGCAAGGGAAGGCAAGGGTAACGGAAGGAACGGCACGGCAAGGGGAAACAAGGCTAAGGCACGACAACGCACGCTAGGCAATGCACGGCAAGGCAAGGAAAGGGTAACGCATGGGAAAGCACGGTCAGGCGAGGCAAGGCTAAGGCACGACAACGCAAGGCTAGGCAATGCACGGAAGGCAAGCAAAGAGTAACGGAAGGTAAGGAAGGCAAGGGAAAGCAAAGAAAGGCAAGTGTAACGGAAGGAACTGCACGGCAAGGGGAAACAAGGCTAAGGCACGACAACGCACGCTAGGCAATGCACGGCAAGGCAAGCAAAGGGTAACGCAAGGCAATGCACGGTGAGGCTAGACAAGGCTAATGCACGAAAACGCAAGGCTAGGCAATGCACGACAATGCAAGGAAAGCTTAAAGCAAAGGAAGGCAAGGTCAGGCGAGATAAGGCAAAGGCACGACAACGCAAGGCTAGGCAATTCAGGGAAGGCAAGCAAAGAGTAACGGAAGATAAGCAAGGCAAGGAAAAGCAAGGAAAGGCAAGGGTAACGGAAGGAACGGCAGGGCAAGGGGGAACAAGTCTCAGGCACGACACCGAACTCTAGGCAATGAACGGCAAGGCAAGGAAAGGGTAACGCATGGGAAAGCACGGTCAGGCGAGGCAAGGCTAAGGAAAGCCAACGCAAGGCTAGGCAAAGCACGGAAAGTAAGCAAGGAGTAAAGGAATGCAAGGAAGGAAAGGGAAAGCAAAGAAAGGCAAGTGTAACGGAAGGAACGGCACGGCAAGGGGAAACAAGGCTAAGGCACGACAAGGCACGGCTAGGCAATGCACGGCAAGGCAAGCAAAGGGTAACGCAAGGAAAGGCACGGTGAGGCTAGGCAAGGCTAATGCACGAAAACGCAAGGCTAGGCGATGCACGACAATGCAAGGAAAGCTTAAAGCAAAGGAAGGCAAGGTCAGGCGAGATAAGGTTAAGGCACGACAACGCAAGGCTAGGAAATTCAGGGAAGGCAAGCAAAGAGTAACGGAAGGTAAGCAAGGCAAGGAAAAGGAAGGAAAGGCCAGGGTAATGGAAGGAACGGCACGGCAAGGGGTAACAAGGCTAAAGCACGACAACGCAGGGCTAGGCAATGCACGACAATGCAAGGAAAGCTTAAAGCAAAGGAAGGCACGGTCAGGCGAGATAAGGCTAAGGCACGACAACGCAAGGCTAGGCAATGCACGGCAAAGCAAGCAAAGAGTAACGGAAGGTAAGGAAGGCAAAGGGAAAGCAAGGAAAGGCAATGTGTAACGGAAGGAACGGCACGGCAAGGGGAAACAAGTCTAAGGCACGACAACGCACGCTAGGCAATGCACGGCAAGGGAAGGAAAGGGTAACGCATGGGAAAGAACGGTCAGGGGAGGCAAGGCTAAGGCACGACAAGGCAAGGCTTGGCAATGCACGGAAGGCAAGCAAAGAGTAACGGAACGTAAGGAAGGCAAGGGAAAGCAAAGAAAGGCAAGTGTAACGGAAGGAACGGCACGGCAAGGGGAAACAAGGCTAAGGCACGACAACGCAGGGCTAGGCAATGCACGGCAAGGCAAGGAAAGGGTAACGCATGGGAAAGCACGGTCAGGTGAGGCAAGGCTAAGGAAAGCCAACGCAAGGCTAGGCAATGCACGGTAAGCAAGCAAGGAGTAACGGAATGCAAGGAAGGAAAGGGAAAGCAAGGGAAGGCAAGGGTAACGGAAGGAACGGCACGGCAAGGGGTAACAAGGCTAAGGCACGACAACACACGGCTAGGAAATGCACGGCAAGGCAAGGAAAGGGTAACGCAAGGCAAGGCACGGTGAGGCTAGGCAAGGTTAATGCACGACAACGCAAGGCTAGGCAATGCACGACAATGCAAGGAAAGCTTAAAGTAAACTAAGGCACGGTCAGGCGAGATAAGGCTAAGGCACGACAACTGCAAGGCTAGGCAATGCACGGAAGGCAAGCAAAGAGTAACGGAAGGTAAGGAAGGCAAAGGAAAGCAAGGAAAGGCAATGGTAACGGAAGGAACGGCACGGCAAGGGGAAACCAGGCTAAGGCACGACAACGCACGCTAGGCAATGCACGGCAAGGGAAGGAAAGGGTAACGCATGGGAAAGAACGGTCAGGGGAGGCAAGGCTAAGGCACGACAACGCAAGGCTTGGCAATGCACGGAAGGCAAGCAAAGAGTAACGGAAGTAAGGAAGGCAAGGGAAAGCAAAGAAAGGCAAGTGTAACGGAAGGAACGGCACGGCAAGGGGAAACAAGGCTAAGGCACGACAACGCACGCTAGGCAATGCACGGCAAGGCAAGGAAAGGGTAACGCATGGGAAAGCACGGTCAGGCGAGGCAAGGCTAAGGAAAGCCAACGCAAGGCTAGGCAATGCACGGAAAGCAAGCAAGGAGTAACGGAATGCAAGGAAGGAAAGGGAAAGCAAGGGAAGGCAAGGGTAACGGAAGGAACGGCACGGCAAGGGGTAACAAGGCTAAGGCACGACAACACACGGCTAGGAAATGCACGGCAAGGCAAGGAAAGGGTAACGCAAGGCAAGGCACGGTCAGGCGAGATAAGGCTAAGGCACGACAACGCAAGGCTAGGCAATGCAGGGAAGGCAAGCAAAGAGTAACGGAAGGTAAGCAAGGCAAGGAAAAGCAAGGAAAGGCAAGGGTAACGGAAGGAATTGCACGGCAAGGGGAAACAAGGCTAAGGCACGGCAACGCAGGCTGGGCAATGCACGGCAAGGCAAGGAAAGGGTAACGCATGGGAAAGCACGGTCAGGCGAGGCAAGGCTAAGGCACGACAACGCAAGGCTAAGCAATGCACGGAAGGCAAGCAAAGAGTAACGGAAGGTAAGGAAGGCAAGGGAAAGCAAAGAAAGGCAAGTGTAACGGAAGGAACTGCACGGCAAGGGGAAGCAAGGCTAAGGCACGACAACGCACGGCTATCGCAATGCACGGCAAGGCAAGCAAAGGGTAACGCAAGGCAATGCACGGTGAGGCTAGACAAGGCTAATGCACGAAAACGCAAGGCTAGGCAATGCACGACAATGCAAGGAAAGCTTAAAGCAAAGGAAGGCAAGGTCAGGCGTGATAAGGCAAAGGCACGACAACGCAAGGCTAGGCAATTCAGGGAAGGCAAGCAAAGAGTAACGGAAGGAAAGGAAGGCAAGGAAAAGCAAGGAAAGGCAAGGGTAACGGAAGGAACGGCACGGCAAGGGGAAACAAGTCTAAGGCACGACAACGCACGCTAGGCAATGCACGGCAAGGCAAGGAAAGGGTAACGCATGGGAAAGCACGGTCAGGCGAGGCAAGCCTAAGGCAGGACAACGCGAGGCTAGGCAATGCACGGAAAGCAAGCAAAGAGTAACGGAACGCAAGGAAGGCAAGGGAAAGCAAGGGAAGGCAAGGGTAACGGAAGGAATGCACGCCAATGGGTAAGAAGGCTAAGGCACGACAACGCAGGGTTAGGCAATGCACGGCAAGGGAAGGAAAGGGTAACGCAGGGGAAGGCACGGTGAGGGTCAGGTGAGGCAAGGATAAGGCACGACAATGCAAGGCTAGGCAATGCACAGCAAGGCAAGGCAAAGAGTAACGGAAGGAAAGGAAGGCAAGGGAAAGCAAGGAAAGGCAAGTGTAACGGAAGGAACGGCACGGCAAGGGGAAACAAGGCTAAGGCACGACAACGCACGCTAGGCAATGCACGGCAAGGCAAGGAAAGGGTAACGCAAGGCAAGGCACGGTGAGGCTAGGCAAGGCTAATGCACGACAACGCAAGGCTAGGCAATGCACGACAAGCAAGGAAAGCTTAAAGCAAAGGAAGGCACGGTCAGGCGAGATAAGGCTAAGGCACGACAACGCAAGGCTAGGCAATGCACGGAAGGCAAGCAAAGAGTAACGGAAGGTAAGGAAGGCAAGGGAAAGCAAGGGAAGGCAAGGGTAACGGAAGGAACGGCACGGCAAGGGGAAACAAGGCTAAGGCACGACAACGCAGGGCTAGGCAATGCACGGCAAGGCAAGGAAAGGGTAACGCATGGGAAAGCACGGTCAGGCGAGGCAAGGCTAAGGCACGACAACGCAAGGCTAGGCAATGCACGGAAAGCAAGCAAAGAGTAACGGAAGCAAGGAAGGCAAGGGGCAAGGGAAGGAAAGGCAAAGTAGGCAATGCACGGCAAGGGAAGGAAAGGGTAACGCAAGGCAAGGCACGACAATGCACGGCAAGGCAAGGAAAGAGTAACGGAAGGAAAGGAAGGCAAGTCAAAGCCAGGCAAGGCAAGTGTAACAAAAGGCACGCCACGGCAAGGGGAAACAAGGCTAAGGCACGACAACGCACGGCTAGGCAATGCACGGCAAGGCAAGGAAAGGGTAACGCAAGGCAAGGCACGGTGAGGCTAGGCAAGGCTAATGCACGACAACGCAAGGCTAGGCAATGCACGACAATGCAAGGAAAGCTTAAAGCAAAGGAAGGCACGGTCAGGCGAGATAAGGCTAAGGCACGACAACGCAAGGCTAGGCAATGCAGGGAAGGCAAGCAAAGAGTAACGGAAGGTAAGGAAGGCAAGGAAAAGCAAGGAAAGGCAAGGGTAACGGAAGGAACGGCACGGCAAGGGGA
The DNA here is from genome assembly GCF_037893015.1 of Macrotis lagotis. Lineage (NCBI taxonomy): Eukaryota > Metazoa > Chordata > Mammalia > Peramelemorphia > Peramelidae > Macrotis > Macrotis lagotis. Next base: position 113,625 of record NW_027422385.1, read on the forward strand.
AACAAGGCTAAGGCACGACAACGCACGCTAGGCAATGCACGGCAAGGCAAGGAAAGGGTAACGCATGGGAAAGCACGGTCAGGCGAGGCAAGGCTAAGGCACGACAACGCAAGGCTAGGCAATGCACGGAAGGCAAGCAAAGAGTAACGGAAGCAAGGAAGGAAGGGAAAGCAAGGGAAGGCAAGGGTAACGGAAGGAACGGCACGGCAAGGGGTAACAAGGCTAAGGCACGACAACGCAGGGCTAGGCAATGCACGGCAAGGAAAGGAAAGAGTAACGGAAGGAAAGGAAGGCAAGGCAAAGTCAGGCAAGGCAAGTGTAACAAAAGGCACGCAACGGCAAGGGGAAACAAGGCTAAGGCACGACAACACACGGCTAGGCAATGCACGGCAAGGCAAGGAAAGGGTAACGCAAGGCAAGGCACGGTGAGGCTAGGCAAGGCTAATGCACGACAACGCAAGGCTAGGCAATGCACGACAATGCAAGTAAAGCTTAAAGCAAAGGAAGGCACGGTCAGGCGAGATAAGGCTAAGGCACGACAACGCAAGGCTAGGCAATGCACGGAAGGCAAGCAAAGAGTAACGGAAGGTAAGGAAGGCAAGGGAAAGCAAGGAAAGGCAAGTGTAACGGAAGGAACGGCACGGCAAGGGGAAACAAGGCTAAGGCACGACAACGCACGCTAGGCAATGCACGGCAAGGCAAGGAAAGGGTAACGCATGGGAAAGCACGGTCAGGCGAGGCAAGGCTAAGGCACGACAACGCAAGGCTAGGCAATGCACGGAAAGCAAGCAAAGAGTAACGGAAGGCAAGGAAGGACAAGGGAAAGCAAGGGAAGGCAAGGGTAACGGAAGGAACGGCACGGCAAGGGGTAACAAGGCTAAGGCACGACAACGCACGGCTAGGCAATGCACGGCAAGGCAAGGAAAGGGTAACGCAAGGCAAGGCACGGTGAGGCTAGGCAAGGTTAATGCACGACAACGCAAGGCTAGGCAATGCACGAGGAAATGCAAGGAAAGCTTAAAGTAAAAGGAAGGCACGGTCAGGCGAGATAAGGCTAAGGCACGACAACGCAAGGCTAGGCAATGCACGAAGGCAATGCAAAGGTAACGGAAGCTTAGGAAGCAAGGGAAAGCAAGGAAAGGCACGTGTAACGGAAGGAACGGCACGGCAAGATAATGGCTAAGGCACGACAACGCAAGGCTAGGCAATGCACGGAAGGCAAGCAAAGAGTAACGGAAGGTAAGGAAGGCAAGGGAAAGCAAGGAAAGGCAAGTGTAACGGAAGGAACGGCACGGCAAGGGGAAACAAGGCTAAGGCACGACAACGCACGCTAGGCAATGCACGGCAAGGCAAGGAAAGGGTAACGCATGGGAAAGCACGGTCAGGCGAGGCAAGCCTAAGGCATGACTACGCAAGGCTAGGCAATGCACGGAAAGCAAGCAAAGAGTAACGGAACGCAAGGAAGGCAAGGGAAAGCAAGGGAAGGCAAGGGTAACGGAAGGAACGGCACGGCAAGGGGTAACAAGGCTAAGGCACGACAACGCAGGGCTAGGCAATGCACGGCAAGGCAAGGAAAGAGTAACGGAAGGAAAGGAAGGCAAGGCAAAGCCAGGCAAGGCAAGTGTAACAAAAGGCACGCAACGGCAAGGGGAAACAAGGCTAAGGCACGACAACACACGGCTAGGAAATGCAACGGCAAGGCAAGGAAAGGGTAACGCAAGGCAAGGCACGGTGAGGCTAGGCAAGGCTAATGCACGACAACGCAAGGCTAGGCAATGCACGACAATGCAAGTAAAGCTTAAAGCAAAGGAAGGCACGGTCAGGCGAGATAAGGCTAAGGCACGACAACGCAAGGCTAGGCAATGCACGGAAGGCAAGCAAAGAGTAACGGAAGGTAAGGAAGGCAAGGGAAAGCAAGGAAAGGCAAGTGTAACGGAAGGAACGGCACGGCAAGGGGAAACAAGTCAAGGCTAAGGCACGACAACGCACGCTAGGCAATGCACGGCAAGGCAAGGAAAGGGTAACCGCATGGGAAAGCACGGTCAGGCGAGGCAAGGCTAAGGAAAGAAAGCAATGCACGGGTAAGCGAGTTAACGGGTAAGGAAGGCAAGGGAAAGCAAGGAAAGGCAAGGGTAACGGAAGGAACGGCACGGCAAGGGGAAACAAGGCTAAGGCACGACAACGCACGCTAGGCAATGCACGGCAAGGCAAGGAAAGGGTAACGCATGGGAAAGCACGGTCAGGCGAGGCAAGGCTAAGGCAAGACAACGCAAGGCTAGGCAATGCACGGAAAGCAAGCAAAGAGTAACGGAATGCAAGGAAGGCAAGGGAAAGCAAGGGAAGGCAAGGGTAACGGAAGGAACGGCACGGCAAGGGGTAACAAGGCTAAGGCACGACAACACACGGCTAGGAAATGCACGGCAAGGCAAGGAAAGGGTAACGCAAGGCAAGGCACGGTGAGGCTAGGCAAGGTTAATGCACGACAACGCAAGGCTAGGCAATGCACGACAATGCAAGGAAAGCTTAAAGTAAACTAAGGCACGGTCAGGCGAGATAAGGCTAAGGCACGACAACGCAAGGCTAGGCAATGCACGGAAGGCAAGCAAAGAGTAACGGAAGGTAAGGAAGGCGAGGGAAAGCAAGGAAAGGCAATGGTAACGGAAGGAACGGCACGGCAAGGGGAAACCAGGCTAAGGCACGACAACTCACGCTAGGCAATGCACGGCAAGGCAAGGAACGGGTAACGCAGGGGAAAGCCCGGTCAGGCGAGGCAAGGCTAAGGCATGACAACGCAAGGCTAGGCAATGCACGGAAAGCAAGCAAAGAGTAACGGAACGCAAGGAAGGCAAGGGAAAGCAAGGGAAGGCAAGGGTAACGGAAGGAACGGCACGGCAAGGGGTAACAAGGCTAAGGCCCGACAACGCAGGGCTAGGCAATGCACGGCAAGGCAAGCAAAGAGTAACGGAAGGAAAGGGAAGGCAAGGCAAAGCCAGGCAAGGCAAGTGTAACAAAAGTCCCGCAACGGCAAGGGGAAACAAGGCTAAGGCACGACAAGGCACGGCTAGGCAATGCACGACAAAGGGTAACGCAAGGAAAGGCACGGTGAGGCTAGGCAAGTCTAATGAACGAAAACGCAAGGCTAGGCGATGCACGACAATGCAAGGAAAGCTTAAAGCAAAGGAAGGCAAGGTCAGGCGAGATAAGGCTAAGGCACGACAACGCAAGGCTAGGCAATTCAGGGAAGGCAAGCAAAGAGTAACGGAAGGTAAGCAAGGCAAGGAAAAGCAAGGAAAGGCAAGGGTAACGGAAGGAACTGCACGGCAAGGGGAAACAAGGCTAAGGCACGACAACGCAGGGCTAGGCAATGCACGGCAAGGCAAGGAAAGGGTAACGCAAGGGAAAGCACGGTCAGGCGAGGCAAGGCTAAGGCACGACAACGCAAGGCTAAGCAATGCACGGAAGGCAAGCAAAGAGTAACGGAAGGTAAGGAAGGCAAGGGAAAGCAAAGAAAGGCAAGTGTAACGGAAGGAACTGCACGGCAAGGGGAAGCAAGGCTAAGGCACGACAACGCACGGCTACGCAATGCACGGCAAGGCAAGCAAAGGGTAACGCAAGGCAATGCACGGTGAGGGTAGACAAGGCTAATGCACGAAAACGCAAGGCTAGGCAATGCACGACAATGCAAGGAAAGCTTAAAGCAAAGGAAGGCAAGGTTCAGGCGTGATAAGGCAAAGGCACGACAACGCAAGCTAGGCAATTCAGGGAAGGCAAGCAAAGAGTAACGGAAGGAAAGGAAGGCAAGGAAAAGCAAGGAAAGGCAAGGGTAACGGAAGGAACGGCACGGCAAGGGGAAACAAGTCTAAGGCACGACAACGCACGCTAGGCAATGCACGGCAAGGCAAGGAAAGGGTAACGCATGGGAAAGCACGGTCAGGCGAGGCAAGCCTAAGGCAGGACAACGCGAGGCTAGGCAATGCACGGAAAGCAAGCAAAGAGTAACGGAACGCAAGGAAGGCAAGGGAAAGCAAGGGAAGGCAAGGGTAACGGAAGGAACGGCACGGCAAGGGGTAACAAGGCTAAGGCACGACAACGCAGGGCTAGGCAATGCACGGAAGGCAAGCAAAGAGTAACGGAAGGTAAGGAAGGCAAGGGAAAGCAAGGAAAGGCAAGTGTAACAGAAGGAACGGCACGGCAAGGGGAAACAAGGCTAAGGCACGACAACGCACGCTAGGCAATGCACGGCAAGGCAAGGAAAGGGTAACGCATGGGAAAGCACGGTCAGGCGAGGCAAGGCTAAGGCATGACAACGCAAGGCTAGGCAATGCACGGAAAGCAAGCAAAGAGTAACGGAACGCAAGGAAGGCAAGGGAAAGCAAGGGAAGGCAAGGGTAACGGAAGGAACGGCACGCCAATGGGTAAGAAGGCTAAGGCACGACAACGCAGGGTTAGGCAATGCACGGCAAGGGAAGGAAAGGGTAACGCAGGGGAAGGCACGGTCAGGTGAGGCAAGGATAAGGCACGACAATGCAAGGCTAGGCAATGCACAGCAAGGCAAGGAAAGAGTAACGGAAGGAAAGGAAGGCAAGGCAAAGCCAGGCAAGGCAAGTGTAACAAAAGGCACGCCACGGCAAGGGGAAACAAGGCTAAGGCACGACAACGCACGGCTAGGCAATGCACGGCAAGGCAAGGAAAGGGTAACGCAAGGCAAGGCACGGTGAGGCTAGGCAAGGCTAATGCACGACAACGCAAGGCTAGGCAATGCACGACATTGCAAGGAAAGCTTAAAGCAAAGGAAGGCACGGTCAGGCGAGATAAGGCTAAGGCACGACAACGCAAGGCTAGGCAATGCAGGGAAGGGAAGCAAAGAGTAACGGAAGGTAAGCAAGGCAAGGAAAAGCAAGGAAAGGCAAGGGTAACGGAAGGAATTGCACGGCAAGGGGAAACAAGGCTAAGGCACGGCAACGCAGGCTGGGCAATGCACGGCAAGGCAAGGAAAGGGTAACGCATGGGAAAGCACGTTCAGGCGAGGCAAGGCTAAGGCACGACAACGCAAGGCTAGGCAATGCACGGAAGGCAAGCAAAGAGTAACGGAAGTTAACGGCAAGGGGTAACAAGGCAAGGGAAAGCAAAGAAAGGCAAGTGTAACGGAAGGAACTGCACGGCAAGGGGAAACAAGGCTAAGGCACGACAACGCACGGCTAGGCAATGCACGGCAAGGCAAGCAAAGGGTAACGCAAGGCAATGCACGGTGAGGCTAGACAAGGCTAATGCACGAAAACGCAAGGCTAGGCAATGCACGACAATGCAAGGAAAGCTTAAAGCAAAGGAAGGCAAGGTCAGGCGAGATAAGGCAAAGGCACGACAACGCAAGGCTAGGCAATTCAGGGAAGGCAAGCAAAGAGTAACGAAAGGTAAGGAAGGCAAGGAAAAGCAAGAAAGGCAAGGGTAACGGAAGGAACGGCACGGCAAGGGGGAACAAGTCTAAGGCACGACACCGAACGCTAGGCAATGAACGG
>NW_027422386.1:0-118218 GCF_037893015.1 Macrotis lagotis
CTAGCCTTGCATTGTCGTGCCTTATCCTTGCCTCACCTGACCGTGCCTTCCCCTGCGTTACCCTTTCCTTGCCTTGCCGTGCATTGCCTAGCCCTGCGTTGTCGTGCCTTAGCCTTGTTACCCCTTGCCGTGCCGTTCCTTCCGTTACCCTTGCCTTCCCTTGCTTTCCCTTGCCTTCCTTGCGTTCCGTTACGCTTTGCTTGCCTTCCGTGCATTGCCTAGCCTTGCGTTGTCGTGCCTTAGCCTTGCCTCGCCTGAACGTGCTTTCCCATGCGTTACCCTTTCCTTGCCTTGCCGTGCATTGCCCAGCCTGCGTTGCCGTGCCTTAGCCTTGTTTCCCCTTGCCGTGCAGTTCCTTCCGTTACCCTTGCCTTTCCTTGCTTTTCCTTGGCTTGCTTAACTTCCGTTACTCTTTGCTTCCCTTCCCTGCATTGCCTAGCCTTGCGTTGTCGTGCCTTAGCCTTATCTCGCCTGACCGTGCCTTCCTTTGCTTTAAGCTTTCCTTGCATTGTCGTGCATTGCCTAGCCTTGCGTTGTCGTGCATTAGCCTTGCCTAGCCTCACCGTGCCTTGCCTTGCGTTACCCTTTCCTTGCCTTGCCGTGCATTGCCTAGCCGTGCGTTGTCGTGCCTTAGCCTTCTTTCCCCTTGCCGTTGCGTGCCTTTTGTTACACTTGCCTTTCCTGGCTTTGACTTGCCTTCCTTTCCTTCCGTTACTCTTTCCTTGCCTTGCCGTGCATTGCCTAGCCTTACATTGTCGTGCCTTATCCTTGCCTCACCTGACCGTGCCTTCCCCTGCGTTACCCTTTCCTTGCCTTGCCGGGCATTGCCTAGCCCTGCGTTGCCGTGCCTTAGCCTTGTTACCCCTTGCTGTGCCGTTGCTTCCGTTACCCTTGCCTTCCCTTGCTTTCCCTTGCCTTCCTTGCGTTCCGTTACTCTTTGCTTGCTTTCCGTGCATTGCCTAGCCTTGCGTTGTCATGCCTTAGCCTTGCATCGCCTGACCGTGCTTTCAAATGCGTTACCCTTTCCTTGCCTTGCCGTTCATTGCCTAGCGTTCGGTGTCGTGCCTTAGACTTGTTTCCCCTTGCCGTGCCGTTCCTTCTGTTACCCTGTCCTTTCCTTCCTTTTCCTTGCCTTGCTTACCTTCCGTTACTCTTTGCTTGCCTTCCCTGAATTTCCTAGCCTTGCGTTGTCGTGCCTTAGCCTTATCTCGCCTGACCTTGCCTTCCTTTGCTTTAAGATTTCCTTGCATTGTCGTGCATCGCCTAGCCTTGCGTTTTCGTGCATTAGCCTTGCCTAGCCTCACCGTGCCTTTCCTTGCGTTACCCTTTGCTTGCCTTGCCGTGCATTGCCTAGCCTTGCGTTGTCGTGCCTTAGCCTTATCTCGCCTGACCGTGCCTTCCTTTGCTTTAAGCTTTCCTTGCATTGTCGTGCATTGCCTAGCCTTGCGTTGTCGTGCATTAGCCTTGCCTAGCCTCACCGTGCCTTGCCTTGCGTTACCCTTTCCTTGCCTTGCCGTGCATTGCCTAGCCGTGCGTTTTCGTGCCTTAGCCTTGATTCCCCTTGCCCTGGCGTGCCTTTTGTTACACTTGCCTTGCCTGGCTTTGCCTTGCCTTCCTTTCCTTCCGTTACTCTTTCCTTGCCTGGCCGTGCATTGCCTAGCCTTGCATTGTCGTGCCTTATCCTTGCCTCACCTGACCGTGCCTTCCCCTGCGTTACCCTTTCCTTGCCTTGCCGTGCATTGCCTAGCCCTGCGTTGTCGTGCCTTAGCCTTCTTACCCCTTGCCGTGCCGTTCCTTCCGTTACCCTTGCCTTCCCTTGCTTTGCCTTGCCTTCCTTGCGTTCCGTTACTCTTTGCTTGCTTTCCGTGCATTGCCTAGCCTTGCGTTGTCATGCCTTAGCCTTGCCTCGCCTGACCGTGCTTTCCCATGCGTTACCCTTTCCTTGCCTTGCCGTGCATTGCCTAGCGTGCGTTGTTGTGCCTTAGCCTTGTTTCGCCTTGCCGTGCCGTTCCTTCCGTTACACTTGCCATTCCTTGCTTTCCCTTGCCTTCCTTACCTTCCGTTACTCTTTGCTTGCCTTCCGTGCATTGCCTAGCCTTGCGTTGTCGTGCCTTAGCCTTGCCTCGCCTGACCGTGCTTTCCCATGCGTTACCCTTTCCTTGCCTTGCCGTGCATTGCCTAGCGTTCGTTGTCGTGCCTTAGACTTGTTCCCCCTTGCCGTGCCGTTCCTTCCCTTACCCTTGCCTTTCCTTGCTTTTCCTTGCCTTCCTTACCTTCCGTTACTCTTTGCTTGGCTTCCCTGAATTTCCTAGCCTTGCGTTGTCGTGCCTTAGCCTTGCCTCGCCTGACCGTGCTTTCCCATGCGTTACCCTTTCCTTGCCTTGCCGTTCATTGCCTAGCGTTCGGTGTCGTGCCTTAGACTTGTTCCCCCTTGCCGTGCCGTTCCTTCCGTTACCCTTGCCTTTCCTTGCTTTTCCTTGCCTTCCTTACCTTCCGTTACTCTTTGCTTGCCTTCCCTGAATTTCCTAGTCTTGCATTGTCGTGCCTTAGCCTTGCCTCGCCTGACCGTGCTTTCCCATGCGTTACCCTTTCCTTGCCTTGCCGTTCATTGCCTAGCGTGCGTTGTCGTGCCTTAGCCTTGTTACCCCTTGCCGTGCCGTTCCTTCCGTTACCCTTGCCTTCCCTTGCTTTCCCTTGCCTTCCTTGCGTTCCGTTACTCTTGCTTGCTTTCCGTGCATTGCCTAGCCTTGCGTTGTCATGCCTTAGCCTTGCCTCGCCTGACCGTGCTTTCCCATGCGTTACCCTTTCCTTGCCTTGCCGTGCATTGCCTAGCGTGCGTTGTCGTGCCTTAGCCTTGTTTCCCCTTGCCGTGCCGTTCCTTCCGTTACACTTGCCTTTCTTTGCTTTCCCTTGCCTTCCTTACCTTCCGTTACTCTTTGCTTGCCTTCCGTGCATTGCCTAGCCTTGCGTTGTCGTGCCTAAGCCTTATCTCGCCTGACCGTGCCTTCCTTTGCTTTAAGCTTTCCTTGCATTGTCGTGCATTGCCTAGCCTTGCGTTGTCGTGCATTAGCCTTGCCTAGCCTCACTGTGCCTTGCCTTGCGTTACCCTTTCCTTGCCTTGCCGTGCATTGCCTAGCCGTGCGTTGTCGTGCCTTAGCCTTGATTCCCCTTGCCGTGGCGTGCCTTTTGTTACACTTGCCTTGCCTGGCTTTGCCTTGCCTTCCTTTCCTTCCGTTACTCTTTCATTGCCTTGCCGTGCATTGCCTAGCCTTGCATTGTCGTGCCTTATCCTTGCCTCACCTGACCGTGCCTTCCCCTGCGTTACCCTTTCCTTGCCTTGCCGTGCATTGCCTAGCCCTGCGTTGTCGTGCCTTAGCCTTGTTTCCCCTTGCCGTGCCGTTCCTTCCGTTACACTTGCCTTTCTTTGCTTTCCCTTGCCTTCCTTACCTTGCGTTATTCTTTGCTTGCCTTCCGTGCATTGCCTAGCCTTGCGTTGTCGTGCCTTAGCCTTGCCTCGCCTGAACGTGCTTTCCCATGCGTTACCCTTTCCTTGCCTTGCCGTGCATTGCCCAGCCTGCGTTGCCGTGCCTTAGCCTTGTTTCCCCTTGCCGTGCAGTTCCTTCCGTTACCCTTGCCTTTCCTTGCTTTTCCTTGGCTTGCTTAACTTCCGTTACTCTTTGCTTCCCTTCCCTGCATTGCCTTAGCCTTGCGTTGTCGTGCCTTAGCCTTATCTCGCCTGACCGTGCCTTCCTTTGCTTTAAGCTTTCCTTGCATTGTCGTGCATTAGCCTTGCCTAGCCTCACCGTGCCTTGCCTTGCGTTACCCTTTCCTTGCCTTGCCGTGCATTGCCTAGCCGTGCGTTGTCGTGCCTTAGCCTTGTTTCCCCTTGCCGTGGCGTGCCTTTTGTTACACTTGCCTTTCCTGGCTTTGACTTGCCTTCCTTTCCTTCCGTTACTCTTTCCTTGCCTTGCCGTGCATTGCCTAGCCTTACATTGTCGTGCCTTATCCTTGCCTCACCTGACCGTGCCTTCCCCTGCGTTACCCTTTCCTTGCCTTGCCGGGCATTGCCTAGCCCTGCGTTGCCGTGCCTTAGCCTTGTTACCCCTTGCCGTGCCGTTCCTTCCGTTACCCTTGCCTTCCCTTGCTTTCCCTTGCCTTCCTTGCGTTCCGTTACTCTTTGCTTGCTTTCCGTGCATTGCCTAGCCTTGCGTTGTCATGCCTTAGCCTTGCATCGCCTGACCGTGCTTTCCCATGCGTTACCCTTTCCTTGCCTTTCCGTGCATTGCCTAGCCGTGCGTTGTCGTGCCTTAGACTTGTTTCCCCTTGCCGTGCCGTTCCTTCCGTTACACTTGCCTTTCCTTCCTTTCCATTGCCTTCCTTACCTTCCGTTACACTTTGCTTGCCTTCCGTGCATTGCCTAGCCTTGCGTTGTCGTGCCTTAGCGTTGCCTCGCCTGACCGTGCTTTCAAATGCGTTACCCTTTCCTTGCCTTGCCGTTCATTGCCTAGCGTTCGGTTGTCGTGCCTTAGACTTGTTTCCCCTTGCCGTGCCGTTCCTTCTGTTACCCCTGGCCTTTCCTTCCTTTTCCTTGCCTTGCTTACCTTCCGTTACTCTTTGCTTGCCTTCCCTGAATATTCCTAGCCTTGCGTTGTCGTGCCTTAGCCTTATCTCGCCTGACCTTGCCTTCCTTTGCTTTAAGCTTTCCTTGCATTGTCGTGCATCGCCTAGCCTTTCGTTTTCGTGCATTAGCCTTGCCTAGCCTCACCGTGCCTTTCCTTGCGTTACCCTTTGCTTGCCTTGCCGTGCATTGCCTAGCCTTGCGTTGTCGTGCCTTAGCCTTATCTCGCCTGACCGTGCCTTCCTTTGCTTTAAGCTTTCCTTGCATTGTCGTGCATTGCCTAGCCTTGCGTTGTCGTGCATTAGCCTTGCCTAGCCTCACCGTGCCTTGCCTTGCGTTACCCTTTCCTTGCCTTGCCGTGCATTTCCTAGCCGTGTGTTGTCGTGCCTTAGCCTTGTTTCCCCTTGCCGTTGCGTACCTTTTGTTACAGTTGCCTTGCCTGGCTTTGCCTTGCCTTCCTTTGCCTTCCATGCGTTACTCTTTCCTTGCCTTGCCGTGCATTGCCTAGCCCTGCGTTTTCGTGCCTTAGCCTTGTTACCCCTTGCCGTGCCGTTCCTTCCGTTACCCTTGCCTTCCCTTGCTTTCCCTTGCCTTCCTTGCGTTCCGTTACTCTTTGCTTGCTTTCCGTGCATTGCCTAGCCTTGCGTTGTCATGCCTTAGCCTTGCCTCGCCTGACCGTGCTTTCCCATGCGTTACCCTTTCCTTGCCTTGCCGTGCATTGCCTAGCGTGCGTTGTCGTGCCTTAGCCTTGTTTCCCCTTGCCGTGCCGTTCCTTCCGTTACACTTGCCTTTCCTTGCTTTCCCTTGCCTTCCTTACCTTCCGTTACTCTTTGCTTGCCTTCCGTGCATTGCCTAGCCTTGCGTTGTCGTGCCTTAGCCTTGCCTCGCCTGACCGTGCCTTCCTTTGCTTTAAGCTTTCCTTGCATTGTCGTGCATTGCCTAGCCTTGCGTTGTCGTGCATTAGCCTTGCCTAGCCTCACCGTGCCTTGCCTTGCGTTACCCTTTCCTTGCCTTGCCGTGCATTGCCTAGCCGTGCGTTGTCGTGCCTTAGCCTTGATTCCCCTTGCCGTGGCGTGCCTTTTGTTACACTTGCCTTGCCTGGCTTTGCCTTGCCTTCCTTTCCTTCCGTTACTCTTTCCTTGCCTTGCCGTGCATTGCCTAGCCTTGCATTGTCGTGCCTTAGCCTTGCCTCGCCTGACCGTGCTTTCCCATGCGTTACCCTTTCCTTGCCTTGCCGTGCATTGCCTAGCCGTGCGTTGTCGTGCCTTAGCCTTCTTACCCCTTGCCGTGCCGTTCCTTCCGTTACCCTTGCCTTCCCTTGCTTTCCCTTGCCTTCCTTGCGTTCCGTTACTCTTTGCTTGCTTTCCGTGCATTACCTAGCCTTGCGTTGTCATGCCTTAGCCTTGCCTCGCCTGACCGTGCTTTCCCATGCGTTACCCTTACCTTGCCTTGCCGTGCATTGCCTAGCGTGCGTTGTCGTGCCTTAGCCTTGTTTCCCCTTGCCGTGCCGTTCCTTCCGTTACACTTGCCTTTCCTTGCTTTCCCTTGCCTTCCTTACCTTCCGTTACTCTTTGCTTGCCTTCCGTGCATTGCCTAGCCTTGCGTTGTCGTGCCTTAGCCTTGCCTCGCCTGACCATGCTTTCCCATGCGTTACCCTTTCCTTGCCTTGCCGTTCATTGCCTAGCGTTCGGTGTCGTGCCTTAGACTTGTTCCCCTTGCCGTGCCGTTCCTTCCGTTACCCTTGCCTTTCCTTGCTTTTCCTTGCCTTCCTTACCTTCCGTTACTCTTTGCTTGCCTTCCCTGAATTTCCTAGCCTTGCGTTGTCGTGCCTTAGCCTTGCCTCGCCTGACCGTGCTTTCCCATGCGTTACCCTTTCCTTGCCTTGCCGTGCATTGCCTAGCGTGCGTTGTCGTGCCTTAGCCTTGTTACCCCTTGCCGTGCCGTTCCTTCCGTTACCCTTGCCTTCCCTTGCTTTCCCTTGCCTTCCTTGCGTTCCGTTACTCTTTGCTTGCTTTCCGTGCATTGCCTAGCCTTGCGTTGTCATGCCTTAGCCTTGCCTCGCCTGACCGTGCTTTCCCATGCGTTACCCTTTCCTTGCCTTGCCGTGCATTGCCTAGCGTGCGTTGTCGTGCCTTAGCCTTGTTTCCCCTTGCCGTGCCGTTCCTTCCGTTACACTTGCCTTTCTTTGCTTTCCCTTGCCTTCCTTACCTTCCGTTACTCTTTGCTTGCCTTCCGTGCATTGCCTAGCCTTGCGTTGTCGTGCCTAAGCCTTATCTCGCCTGACCGTGCCTTCCTTTGCTTTAAGCTTTCCTTGCATTGTCGTGCATTGCCTAGCCTTGCGTTGTCGTGCATTAGCCTTGCCTAGCCTCACCGTGCCTTGCCTTGCGTTACCCTTTCCTTGCCTTGCCGTGCATTGCCTAGCCGTGCGTTGTCGTGCCTTAGCCTTGATTCCCCTTGCCGTGGCGTGCCTTTTGTTACACTTGCCTTGCCCTGGCTTTGCCTTGCCTTCCTTTCCTTCCGTTACTCTTTCATTGCCTTGCCGTGCATTGCCTAGCCTTGCATTGTCGTGCCTTATCCTTGCCTCACCTGACCGTGCCTTCCCCTGCGTTACCCTTTCCTTGCCTTGCCGTGCATTGCCTAGCCCTGCGTTGTCGTGCCTTAGCCTTGTTTCCCCTTGCCGTGCCGTTCCTTCCGTTACACTTGCCTTTCTTTGCTTTCCCTTGCCTTCCTTACCTTGCGTTATTCTTTGCTTGCCTTCCGTGCATTGCCTAGCCTTGCGTTGTCGTGCCTTAGCCTTGCCTCGCCTGAACGTGCTTTCCCATGCGTTACCCTTTCCTTGCCTTGCCGTGCATTGCCCAGCCTGCGTTGCCGTGCCTTAGCCTTGTTTCCCCTTGCCGTGCAGTTCCTTCCGTTACCCTTGCCTTTCCTTGCTTTTCCTTGGCTTGCTTAACTTCCGTTACTCTTTGCTTCCCTTCCCTGCATTGCCTAGCCTTGCGTTGTCGTGCCTTAGCCTTATCTCGCCTGACCGTGCCTTCCTTTGCTTTAAGCTTTCCTTGCATTGTCGTGCATTGCCTAGCCTTGCGTTGTCGTGCATTAGTCTTGCCTAGCCTCACCGTGCCTTGCCTTGCGTTACCCTTTACTTGCCTTGCCGTGCATTGCCTAGCCGTGCGTTGTCGTGCCTTAGCCTTGTTTCCCCTTGCCGTGGCGTGCCTTTTGTTACACTTGCCTTTCCTGGCTTTGACTTGCCTTCCTTTCCTTCCGTTACTCTTTCCTTGCCTTGCCGTGCATTGCCTAGCCTTACATTGTCGTGCCTTACCCTTGCCTCACCTGACCGTGCCTTCCCCTGCGTTACCCTTTCCTTGCCTTGCCGGGCATTGCCTAGCCCTGCGTTGCCGTGCCTTAGCCTTGTTACCCCTTGCCGAGCCGTTCCTTCCGTTACCCTTGCCTTCCCTTGCTTTCCCTTGCCTTCCTTGCGTTCCGTTACTCTTTGCTTGCTTTCCGTGCATTGCCTAGCCTTGCGTTGTCATGCCTTAGCCTTGCATCGCCTGACCGTGCTTTCCCATGCGTTACCCTTTCCTTGCCTTTCCGTGCATTGCCTAGCCGTGCGTTGTCGTGCCTTAGCCTTGTTTCCCCTTGCCGTGCCGTTCCTTCCGTTACACTTGCCTTTCCTTCCTTTCCCTTGCCTTCCTTACCTTCCGTTACACTTTGCTTGCCTTCCGTGCATTGCCTAGCCTTGCGTTGTCGTGCCTTAGCGTTGCCTCGCCTGACCGTGCTTTCAAATGCGTTACCCTTTCCTTGCCTTGCCGTTCATTGCCTAGCGTTCGGTGTCGTGCCTTAGACTTGTTTCCCCTTGCCGTGCCGTTCCTTCTGTTACCCTGGCCTTTCCTTCCTTTTCCTTGCCTTGCTTACCTTCCGTTACTCTTTGCTTGCCTTCCCTGAATATTCCTAGCCTTGCGTTGTCGTGCCTTAGCCTTATCTCGCCTGACCTTGCCTTTCCTTTGCTGTTAAGCTTTCCTTGCCATTGCCTATTGTAGCCTTATCTCGCCGTGCATCATTGCCTAGCCTCACCGTGCCTTGCCTTGCGTTTTCGTGCATTAGCCTTGCCTAGCCTCACCGTGCCTTTCCTTGCGTTACCCTTTGCTTGCCTTGCCGTGCATTGCCTAGCCTTGCGTTGTCGTGCCTTAGCCTTATCTCGCCTGACCGTGCCTTCCTTTGCTTTAAGCTTTCCTTGCATTGTACTCTTTGCTTGCCTTCCGTGCATTGCCTAGCCTTGCGTTGTCGTGCCATTAGCCTTGCCTACCGTGCTTTCCCATGCGTTACCCTTTCCTTGCCTCATTGCCTACCGTGCCTTGCCTTGCGTTACCCTTTCCTTGCCTTGCCGTGCAGCCTTGTTTCCCCTTGCCGTGCCGTTCCTTCCTTTACCGTTGCCTTTCTTTGCTTTCCCTTGCCTTCCTTTGCCTAGCCGTGCTTTGCTTTACTTGCATTGTCGTGTCGTGCCTTAGCCTTGTTTCCCCTTGCCGTTGCGTACCTTTTGTTACAGTTGCCTTGCCTGGCTTTGCCTTGCCTTCCTTTCCTTCCGTTACTCTCTTTCCTTGCCTTGCCGTGCATTGCCTAGCCCTGCGTTTTCGTGCGTTAGCCTTGTTACCCCTTGCCGTGCCGTTCCTTCCGTTACCCTTGCCTTCCCTTGCTTTCCCTTGCCTTCATTGCGTTCCGTTACTCTTTGCTTGCTTTCCGTGCATTGCCTAGCCTTGCGTTGTCATGCCTTAGGCTTGCCTCGCCTGACCGTGCTTTCCCATGCGTTACCCTTTCCTTGCCTTGCCGTGCATTGCCTAGCGTGCGTTGTCGTGCCTTAGCCTTGTTTCCCCTTGCCGTGCCGTTCCTTCCGTTACACTTGCCTTTCTTTGCTTTCCCTTGCCTTCCTTACCTTCCGTTACTCTTTGCTTGCCTTCCGTGCATTGCCTAGCCTTGCGTTGTCGTGCCTTAGCCTTATCTCGCCTGACCGTGCCTTCCTTTGCTTTAAGCTTTCCTTGCATTGTCGTGCATTGCCTAGCCTTGCGTTGTCGTGCATTAGCCTTGCCTAGCCTCACCGTGCCTTGCCTTGCGTTACCCTTTCCTTGCCTTGCCGTGCATTGCCTAGCCGTGCGTTGTCGTGCCTTAGCCTTGATTTCCCCTTGCCGTTGCGTGCCTTTTGTTACACTTGCCTTGCCTGGCTTTGCCTTGCCTTCCTTTCCTTCCGTTACTCTTTCCTTGCCTTGCCGTGCATTGCCTAGCCTTGCATTGTCGTGCCTTATCCTTGCCTCACCTGACCGTGCCTTCCCCTGCGTTACCCTTTCCTTGCCTTGCCGTGCATTGCCTAGCCCTGCGTTGTCGTGCCTTAGCCTTGTTACCCCTTGCCGTGCCGTTCCTTCCGTTACCCTTGCCTTCCCTTGCTTTCCCTTGCCTTCCTTGCGTTCCGTTACTCTTTGCTTGCTTTCCGTGCATTGCCTAGCCTTGCGTTGTCATGCCTTAGCCTTGCCTCGCCTGACCGTGCTTTCCCATGCGTTACCCTTACCTTGCCTTGCCGTGCATTGCCTAGCGTGCGTTGTCGTGCCTTAGCCTTGTTTCCCCTTGCCGTGCCGTTCCTTCCGCCTTGTGCCTTGTTCCTTCCGTTACTCTTTGCTTGCGTGCATTGCCTAGCCTTGCGTTGTTGCCTTAGCTTGCCTCGCCTGACCGTGCTTTCCCATGCGTTACCCTTTCCTTGCCTTGCCCATTGCCTCGGTGTCGTGCCTTACTTGTTCCCCCTTGCCGTGCCGTTCCTTCCGCTTGCCTTTCTTTGCTTTCCCTTGCCTTCCTTACCTTCCGTTACTCTTTGCTTGCCTTCCGTGCATTGCCTAGCCTTGCGTTGTCGTGCCTTAGCCTTATCTCGCCTGACCGTGCCTTCCTTTGCTTTAAGCTTTCCTTGCATTGTCGTGCATTGCCTAGCCTTGCGTTGTCGTGCATTAGCCTTGCCTAGCCTCACCGTGCCTTGCCTTGCGTTACCCTTTCCTTTCCTTGCCGTGCATTGCCTAGCCGTGCGTTGTCGTGCCTTAGCCTTGATTACCCCTTGCCGTGGCGTGCCTTTTGTTACACTTGCCTTGCCTGGCTTTGCCTTGCCTTCCTTTCCTTCCGTTACTCTTTCCTTGCCTTGCCGTGCATTGCCTAGCCTTGCATTGTCGTGCCTTATCCTTGCCTCACCTGACCGTGCCTTCCCCTGCGTTACCCTTTCCTTGCCTTGCCGTGCATTGCCTAGCCCTGCGTTGTCGTGCCTTAGCCTTCTTACCCCTTGCCGTGCCGTTCCTTCCGTTACCCTTGCCTTCCCTTGCTTTCCCTTGCCTTCCTTGCGTTCCGTTACTCTTTGCTTGCTTTCCGTGCATTGCCTAGCCTTGCGTTGTGCATTGCCGTGCATTTAGCCTTGCCTCGCCTGACCGTGCTTTCCCATGCGTTACCCTTTCATTGCCTAGCCGTGCATTGCATAGCCGTGCGTTGTCGTGCCTTAGCCTTGTTCCCCCTTGCCGTGCCGTTCCTTCCGTTACCCTTGCCTTTCCTTGCTTTTCCTTGCCTTCCTTACCTTCCGTTACTCTTTGCTTGCCTTCCCTGAATTTCCTAGCCTTGCGTTGTCGTGCCTTAGCCTTGCCTCGCCTGACCGTGCTTTCCCATGCGTTACCCTTTCCTTGCCTTGCCGTGCATTGCCTAGCCGTGCGTTGTCGTGCCTTAGCCTTGTTACCCCTTGCCGTGCCGTTCCTTCCGTTACCCTTGCCTTCCCTTGCTTTCCCTTGCCTTCCTTGCCTTCCGTTACTCTTTGCTTGCCTTCCGTGCATTGCCTAGCCTTCCGTTGTCATACCTTAGCCTTATGTCGCCTGACCGTGCCTTCCCTTGCTTTACCCTTTCCTTGCCTTGCCGTGCATTGCCTAACCGTGCGTTGTCGTGCCTTAGCCTTGTTTCCCCTTGCCGTGTCTTCCTTCCGTTACCCTTGCCTTCCCTCGCTTTCCCTTGCCTTCCTTACATTCCGTTACTCTTTTCTTGCCTTCCGTGCATTACCTAGCCTTGCGTTGTCGTGCCTTAGCCTTGCCTCGCCTGACCGTGCTTTCCCATGCGTTACCCTTTCCTTGCCTTGCCGTTCATTGCCTAGCGTTCGGTGTCGTGCCTTAGACTTGTTCCCCCTTGCCGTGCCGTTCCTTCCGTTACCCTTGCCTTTCTTGCTTTTCCTTGCCTTCCTTACCTTCCGTTACTCTTTGCTTGCCTTCCCTGAATTTCCTAGCCTTGCGTTGTCGTGCCTTAGCCTTGCCTCGCCTGACCGTGCTTTCCCATGCGTTACCCTTTCCTTGCCTTGCCGTGCATTGCCTAGCGTGCGTTGTCGTGCTTTAGCCTTGTTTCCCCTTGCCGTGCCGTTCCTTCCGTTACCCTTGCCTTTCTTTGCTTTCCCTTGCCTTCCTTACCTTCCGTTACTCTTTGCTTGCCTTCCGTGCATTGCCTAGCCTTGCGTTGTCGTGCCTAAGCCTTATCTCGCCTGACCGTGCCTTCCTTTGCTTTAAGCTTTCCTTGCATTGTCGTGCATTGCCTAGCCTTGCGTTGTGGTGCATTAGCCTTGCCTAGCCTCACCGTGCCTTGCCTTGCGTTACCCTTTCCTTGCCTTGCCGTGCATTGCCTAGCCGTGCGTTGTCGTGCCTTAGCCTTGATTCCCCTTGCCGTGGCGTGCCTTTTGTTACACTTGCCTTGCCTGGCTTTGCCTTGCCTTCCTTTCCTTCCGTTACTCTTTCCTTGCCTTGCCGTGCATTGCCTAGCCTTGCATTGTCGTGCCTTATCCTTGCCTCACCTGACCGTGCCTTCCCCTGCGTTAGCCTTTCCTTGCTTTGCCATGCATTGCCTAGCCCTGCGTTGTCGTGCGTTAGCCTTGTTTCCCCTTGCCGTGCCGTTCCTTCCGTTACACTTGCCTTTCTTTGCTTTCCCTTGCCTTCCTTACCTTGCGTTACTCTTTGCTTGCCTTCCGTGCATTGCCTAGCCTTGCGTTGTCGTGCCTTAGCCTTGCCTCGCCTGAACGTGCTTTCCCATGCGTTACCCTTTCCTTGCCTTGCCGTGCATTGCCCAGCCTGCGTTGCCGTGCCTTAGCCTTGTTTCCCATTGCCGTGCAGTTCCTTCCGTTACCCTTGCCTTTCCTTGCTTTTCCTTGGCTTGCTTAACTTCCGTTACTCTTTGCTTCCCTTCCCTGCATTGCCTAGCCTTGCGTTGTCGTGCCTTAGCCTTATCTCGCCTGACCGTGCCTTCCTTTGCTTTAAGCTTTCCTTGCATTGTCGTGCATTGCCTAGCCTTGCGTTGTCGTGCATTAGTCTTGCCTAGCCTCACCGTGCCTTGCCTTGCGTTACCCTTTCCTTGCCTTGCCGTGCATTGCCTAGCCGTGCGTTGTCGTGCCTTAGCCTTGTTTCCCCTTGCCGTGGCGTGCCTTTTGTTACACTTGCCTTTCCTGGCTTTGACTTGCCTTCCTTTCCTTCCGTTACTCTTTCCTTGCCTTGCCGTGCATTGCCTAGCCTTACATTGTCGTGCCTTACCCTTGCCTCACCTGACCGTGCCTTCCCCTGCGTTACCCTTTCCTTGCCTTGCCGGGCATTGCCTAGCCCTGCGTTGCCGTGCCTTAGCCTTGTTACCCCTTGCCGAGCCGTTCCTTCCGTTACCCTTGCCTTCCCTTGCTTTCCCTTGCCTTCCTTGCGTTCCGTTACTCTTTGCTTGCTTTCCGTGCATTGCCTAGCCTTGCGTTGTCATGCCTTAGCCTTGCATCGCCTGACCGTGCTTTCCCATGCGTTACCCTTTCCTTGCCTTTCCGTGCATTGCCTAGCCGTGCGTTGTCGTGCCTTAGCCTTGTTTCCCCTTGCCGTGCCGTTCCTTCCGTTACACTTGCCTTTCCTTCCTTTCCCTTGCCTTCCTTACCTTCCGTTACACTTTGCTTGCCTTCCGTGCATTGCCTAGCCTTGCGTTGTCGTGCCTTAGCGTTGCCTCGCCTGACCGTGCTTTCAAATGCGTTACCCTTTCCTTGCCTTGCCGTTCATTGCCTAGCGTTCGGTGTCGTGCCTTAGACTTGTTTCCCCTTGCCGTGCCGTTCCTTCTGTTACCCTGGCCTTTCCTTCCTTTTCCTTGCCTTGCTTACCTTCCGTTACTCTTTGCTTGCCTTCCCTGAATTTCCTAGCCTTGCGTTGTCGTGCCTTAGCCTTATCTCGCCTGACCATGCCTTCCTTTGCTTTAAGCTTTCCTTGCATTGTCGTGCATCGCCTAGCCTTGCGTTTTCGTGCATTAGCCTTGCCTAGCCTCACCGTGCCTTTCCTTGCGTTACCCTTTGCTTGCCTTGCCGTGCATTGCCTAGCCTTGCGTTGTCGTGCCTTAGCCTTATCTCGCCTGACCGTGCCTTCCTTTGCTTTAAGCTTTCCTTGCATTGTCGTGCATTGCCTAGCCTTGCGTTGTCGTGCATTAGCCTTGCCTAGCCTCACCGTGCCTTGCCTTGCGTTACCCTTTCCTTGCCTTGCCGTGCATTGCCTAGCCGTGCGTTGTCGTGCCTTAGCCTTGATTCCCCTTGCCGTGGCGTGCCTTTTGTTACACTTGCCTTGCCTGGCTTTGCCTTGCCTTCCTTTCCTTCCGTTACTCTTTCCTTGCCTGGCCGTGCATTGGGTAGCCTTGCATTGTCGTGCCTTATCCTTGCCTCACCTGACCGTGCATTCCCCTGCGTTACCCTTTCCTTGCCTTGCCGTGCATTGCTTAGCCCTGCGTTGTCGTGCCTTAGCCTTCTTACCCCTTGCCGTGCCGTTCCTTCCGTTACCCTTGCCTTCCCTTGCTTTCCCTTGCCTTCCTTGCGTTCCGTTACTCTTTGCTTGCTTTCCGTGCATTGCCTAGCCTTGCGTTGTCATGCCTTAGCCTTGCCTCGCCTGACCGTGCTTTCCCATGCGTTACCCTTTCCTTGCCTTGCCGTGCATTGCCTAGCGTGCGTTGTCGTGCCTTAGCCTTGTTTCCCCTTGCCGTGCCGTTCCTTCCGTTACACTTGCCTTTCCTTGCTTTCCCTTGCCTTCCTTACCTTCCGTTACTCTTTGCTTGCCTTCCGTGCATTGCCTAGCCTTGCGTTGTCGTGCCTTAGCCTTGCCTCGCCTGACCGTGCTTTCCCATGCGTTACCCTTTCCTTGCCTTGCCGTTCATTGCCTAGCGTTCGGTGTCGTGCCTTAGACTTGTTCCCCCTTGCCGTGCCGTTCCTTCCGTTACCCTTGCCTTTCCTTGCTTTTCCTTGCCTTCCTTACCTTCCGTTACTCTTTGCTTGCCTTCCCTGAATTTCCTAGCCTTGCGTTGTCGTGCCTTAGCCTTGCCTCGCCTGACCGTGCTTTCCCATGCGTTACCCTTTCCTTGCCTTGCCGTGCATTGCCTAGCCTTGCGTTGGCTTTCCTTAGCCTTGCCTCGCCTGACCGTGCTTTCCCATGCGTTACCCTTTCCTTGCCTTGCCGTGCATTGCCTTGCGTGCGTTGTCGTGCCTTAGCCTTGTTTCCCCTTGCCGTGCCGTTCCTTCCGTTACACTTGCCTTTCCTTGCTTTCCCTTGCCTTCCTTAGCTTCTGTTACTCTTTGCTTGCCGTCCGTGCATTGCCTAGCCTTGCGTTGTCGTGCCTTAGCCTTATCTCGCCTGACCGTGCCTTCCTTTGCTTTAAGCTTTCCTTGCATTGTCGTGCATTGCCTAGCCTTGCGTTGTCGTGCATTAACATTGCCTAGCCTCACCGTACCTTGCCTTGCGTTACTCTTTCCTTGCCTTGCCGTGCATTGCCTAGCGTCCGTTGTCGTGCCTTAGCCTTGTTTCCCCTTGCCGTTGCGTGCCTTTTGTTACAGTTGCCTTGCCTGGCTTTGCCTTGCCTTCCTTTCCTTCCGTTACTCTTTCCTTGCCTTGCCGTGCATTGCCTAGCCCTGCGTTTTCGTGCGTTAGCCTTGTTACCCCTTGCCGTGCCGTTCCTTCCGTTACCCTTGCCTTCCCTTGCTTTCCCTTGCCTTCATTGCGTTCCGTTACTCTTTGCTTGCTTTCCGTGCATTGCCTAGCCTTGCGTTGTCGTGCCTTAGCCTTGCCTCGCCTGACCGTGCTTTCCCATGCGTTACCCTTTCCTTGCCTTGCCGTGCATTGCCTAGCGTGCGTTGTCGTGCCTTAGCCTTGTTTCCCCTTGCCGTGCCGTTCCTTCCGTTACACTTGCCTTTCTTTGCTTTCCCTTGCCTTCCTTACCTTCCGTTACTCTTTGCTTGCCTTCCGTGCATTGCCTAGCCTTGCGTTGTCGTGCCTTAGCCTTATCTCGCCTGACCGTGCCTTCCTTTGCTTTAAGCTTTCCTTGCATTGTCGTGCATTGCCTAGCCTTGCGTTGTCGTGCATTAGCCTTGCCTAGCCTCACCGTGCCTTGCCTTGCGTTACCCTTTCCTTGCCTTGCCGTGCATTGCCTAGCCGTGCGTTGTCGTGCCTTAGCCTTGATTCCCCTTGCCGTGGCGTGCCGTTTGTTACACTTGCCTTGCCTGGCTTTGCCTTGCCTTCCTTTCCTTCCGTTACTCTTTCCTTGCCTTGCCGTGCATTGCCTAGCCTTGCATTGTCGTGCCTTATCCTTGCCTCACCTGACCGTGCCTTCCCCTGCGTTACCCTTTCCTTGCCTTGCCGTGCATTGCCTAGCCCTGCGTTGTCGTGCCTTAGCCTTCTTACCCCTTGCCGTGCCGTTCCTTCCGTTACCCTTGCCTTCCCTTGCTTTACCTTGCCTTCCTTGCGTTCCGTTACTCTTTGCTTGCTTTCCGTGCATTGCCTAGCCTTGCGTTGTCATGCCTTAGCCTTGCCTCGCCTGACCGTGCTTTCCCATGCGTTACCCTTTCCTTGCCTTGCCGTTCATTGCCTAGCGTTCGGTGTCGTGCCTTAGACTTGTTCCCCCTTGCCGTGCCGTTCCTTCCGTTACCCTTGCCTTTCCTTGCTTTTCCTTGCCTTCCTTACCTTCCGTTACTCTTTGCTTGCCTTCCCTGAATTTCCTAGCCTTGCGTTGTCGTGCCTTAGCCTTGCCTCCCCTGACCGTGCTTTCCCATGCGTTACCCTTTCCTTGCCTTGCCGTGCATTGCCTAGCCTTGCGTTGGCTTTCCTTAGCCTTGCCTCGCCTGACCGTGCTTTCCCATGCGTTACCCTTTCCTTGCCTTGCCGTGCATTGCCTAGCGTGCGTTGTCGTGCCTTAGCCTTGTTTCCCCTTGCCGTGCCGTTCCTTCCTTTACCCTTGCCTTTCTTTGCTTTCCCTTGCCTTCCTTAGCTTCCGTTACTCTTTGCTTGCCTTCCGTGCATTGCCTAGCCTTGCGTTGTCGTGCCTTAGCCTTATCTCGCCTGACCGTGCCTTCCTTTGCTTTAAGCTTTACTTGCATTATCGTGCATTGCCTAGCCTTGCGTTGTCGTGCATTAGCCTTGCCTAGCCTCACCGTGCCTTGCCTTGCGTTACCCTTTCCTTGCCTTGCCGTGCATTTCCTAGCCGTGTGTTGTCGAGCCTTAGCCTTGTTTCCCCTTGCCGTTGCGTGCCTTTTGTTACACTTGCCTTGCCTGGCTTTGCCTTGCCTTCCTTTCCTTCCGTTACTCTTTCCTTGCCTTGCCGTGCATTGCCTAGCCCTGCGTTTTCGTGCGTTAGCCTTGTTACCCCTTGCCGTGCCGTTCCTTCCGTTACCCTTGCCTTCCCTTGCTTTCCCTTGCCTTCATTGCGTTCCGTTACTCTTTGCTTGCTTTCCGTGCATTGCCTAGCCTTGCGTTGTCATGACTTAGGCTTGCCTCGCCTGACCGTGCTTTCCCATGCGTTACCCTTTCCTTGCCTTGCCGTTCATTGCCTAGCGTTCGGTGTCGTGCCTTAGACTTGTTCCCCCTTGCCGTGCCGTTCCTTCCGTTACCCTTGCCTTTCCTTGCTTTTCCTTGCCTTCCTTACCTTCCGTTACCCTTTCCTTGCCTTCCCTGAATTTCCTAGTCTTGCATTGTCGTGCCTTAGCCTTGCCTCGCCTGACCGTGCTTTCCCATGCGTTACCCTTTCCTTGCCTTGCCGTGCATTGCCTAGCCTTGCGTTGGCTTTCCTTAGCCTTGGCTCGCCTGACCGTGCTTTCCCATGCGTTACCCTTTCCTTGCCTTGCCGTGCATTGCCTAGCGTGCGTTGTCGTGCCTTAGCCTTGTTTCCCCTTGCCGTGCCGTTCCTTCCTTTACCCTTGCCTTTCCTTGCTTTCCCTTGCCTTCCTTACCTTCCGTTACTCTTTGCTTGCCTTCCGTGCATTGCCTAGCCTTGCGTTGTCGTGCCTTAGCCTTATCTCGCCTGACCGTGCCTTCCTTTGCTTTAAGCTTTACTTGCATTGTCGTGCATTGCCTAGCCTTGCGTTGTCGTGCATTAGCCTTGCCTAGCCTCACCGTGCCTTGCCTTGCGTTACCCTTTCCTTGCCTTGCCGTGCATTTCCTAGCCGTGTGTTGTCGTGCCTTAGCCTTGTTTCCCCTTGCCGTTGCGTGCCTTTTGTTACAGTTGCCTTGCCTGGCTTTGCCTTGCCTTCCTTTCCTTCCGTTACTCTTTCCTTGCCTTGCCGTGCATTGCCTAGCCCTGCGTTTTCGTGCGTTAGCCTTGTTACCCCTTGCCGTGCCGTTCCTTCCGTTACCCTTGCCTTCCCTTGCTTTCCCTTGCCTTCATTGCGTTCCGTTACTCTTTGCTTGCTTTCCGTGCATTGCCTAGCCTTGCGTTGTCGTGCCTTAGGCTTGCCTCGCCTGACCGTGCTTTCCCATGCGTTACCCTTTCCTTGCCTTGCCGTGCATTGCCTAGCGTGCGTTGTCGTGCCTTAGCCTTGTTTCCCCTTGCCGTGCCGTTCCTTCCGTTACACTTGCCTTTCTTTGCTTTCCCTTGCCTTCCTTACCTTCCGTTACTCTTTGCTTGCCTTCCGTGCATTGCCTAGCCTTGCGTTGTCGTGCCTTAGCCTTATCTCGCCTGACCGTGCCTTCCTTTGCTTTAAGCTTTCCTTGCATTTTCGTGCATTGCCTAGCCTTGCGTTGTCGTGCATTAGCCTTGCCTAGCCTCACCGTGCCTTGCCTTGCGTTACCCTTTCCTTGCCTTGCCGTGCATTGCCTAGCCGTGCGTTGTCGTGCCTTAGCCTTGATTCCCCTTGCCGTGGCGTGCCTTTTGTTACACTTGCCTTGCCTGGCTTTGCCTTGCCTTCCTTTCCTTCCGTTACTCTTTCCTTGCCTTGCCGTGCATTGCCTAGCCTTGCATTGTCGTGCCTTATCCTTGCCTCACCTGACCGTGCCTTCCCCTGCGTTAGCCTTTCCTTGCCTTGCCGTCCATTGCCTAGCCCTGCGTTGTCGTGCCTTAGCCTTGTTTCCCCTTGCCGTGCCGTTCCTTCCGTTACACTTGCCTTTCTTTGCTTTCCCTTGCCTTCCTTACCTTGCGTTACTCTTTGCTTGCCTTCCGTGCATTGCCTAGCCTTGCGTTGTCGTGCCTTAGCCTTGCCTCGCCTGAACGTGCTTTCCCATGCGTTACCCTTTCCTTGCCTTGCCGTGCATTGCCCAGCCTGCGTTGCCGTGCCTTAGCCTTGTTTCCCCTTGCCGTGCAGTTCCTTCCGTTACCCTTGCCTTTCCTTGCTTTTCCTTGCCTTCCTTACCTTCCGTTACTCTTTGCTTGCCTTCCCTGAATTTCCTAGCCTTGCGTTGTCGTGCCTTAGCCTTGCCTCGCCTGACCGTGCTTTCCCATGCGTTACCCTTTCCTTGCCTTGCCGTGCATTGCCTAGCGTGCGTTGTCGTGCCTTAGCCTTGTTACCCCTTGCCGTGCCGTTCCTTCCGTTACCCTTGCCTTCCCTTGCTTTCCCTTGCCTTCCTTGCGTTCCGTTACTCTTTGCTTGCCTTCCCTGAATTTCCTAGCCTTGCGTTGTCGTGCCTTAGCCTTATCTCGCCTGACCTTGCCTTCCTTTGCTTTAAGCTTTCCTTGCATTTTCGTGCATCGCCTAGCCTTGCGTTTTCGTGTATTAGCCTTGCCGAGCCTTACCGTGCCTTTCCTTGCGTTACCCTTTGCTTGCCTTGCCGTGCATTGCCTAGCCTTGCGTTGTCGTGCCTTAGCCTTATCTCGCCTGACCGTGCCTTCCTTTGCTTTATGCTTTCCTTGCATTGTCGTGCATTGCCTAGCCTTGCGTTGTCGTGCATTAGCCTTGCCTAGCCTCACCGTGCCTTGCCTTGCGTTACCCTTTCCTTGCCTTGCCGTGCATTGCCTAGCCGTGCGTTGTCGTGCCTTAGCCTTGATTCCCCTTGCCGTGGCGTGCCTTTTGTTACACTTGCCTTGCCTGGCTTTGCCTTGCCTTCCTTTCCTTCCGTTACTCTTTCTTTGCCTTGCCGTGCATTGCCTAGCCTTGCATTGTCGTGCCTTATCCTTGCCTCACCTGACCGTGCCTTCCCCTGCGTTACCCTTTCCTTGCCTTGCCGTGCATTGCCTAGCCCTGCGTTGTCGTGCCTTAGCCTTCTTACCCCTTGCCGTGCCGTTCCTTCCGTTACCCTTGCCTTCCCTTGCTTTCCCTTGCCTTCCTTGCGTTCCGTTACTCTTTGCTTGCTTTCCGTGCATTGCCTAGCCTTGCGTTGTCATGCCTTAGCCTTGCCTCGCCTGACCGTGCTTTCCCATGCGTTACCCTTTCCTTGCCTTGCCGTGCATTGCCTAGCGTGCGTTGTCGTGCCTTAGACTTGTTTCCCCTTGCCGTGCCGTTCCTTCCGTTACACTTGCCTTTCCTTGCTTTCCCTTGCCTTCCTTACCTTCCGTTACTCTTTGCTTGCCTTCCGTGCATTGCCTAGCCTTGCGTTGTCGTGCCTTAGCCTTGCCTCGCCTGACCGTGCTTTCCCATGCGTTACCCTTTCCTTGCCTTGCCGTTCATTGCCTAGCATTCGGTGTCGTGCCTTAGACTTGTTCCCCCTTGCCGTGCCGTTCCTTCCGTTACCCTTGCCTTTCCTTGCTTTTCCTTGCCTTACTTACCTTCCGTTACTCTTTGCTTGCCTTCCCTGAATTGCCTAGCCTTGCGTTGTCGTGCCTTAGCCTTGCCTCGCCTGACCGTGCTTTCCCATGCGTTACCCTTTCCTTGCCTTGCCGTGCATTGCCTAGCGTGCGTCGTCGTGCCTTAGCCTTGTTACCCCTTCCCGTGCCGTTCCTTCCGTTACCCTTGCCTTCCCTTGCTTTCCCTTGCCTTCCTTGCGTTCCGTTACTCTTTGCTTGCTTTCCGTGCATTGCCTAGCCTTGCGTTGTCATGCCTTAGGCTTGCCTCGCCTGACCGTGCTTTCCCATGCGTTACCCTTTCCTTGCCTTGCCGTGCATTGCCTAGCGTGTGTTGTCGTGCCTTAGACTTGTTTCCCCTTGCCGTGCCGTTCCTTCCGTTACACTTGCCTTTCTTTGCTTTCCCTTGCCTTCCTTACCTTCCGTTACTCTTTGCTTGCCTTCCGTGCATTGCCTAGCCTTGCGTTGTCGTGCCTAAGCCTTATCTCGCCTGACCGTGCCTTCCTTTGCTTTAAGCTTTCCTTGCATTGTCGTGCATTGCCTAGCCTTGCGTTGTCGTGCATTGGCCTTGCCTAGCCTCACCGTGCCTTGCCTTGCGTTACCCTTTCCTTGCCTTGCCGTGCATTGCCTAGCCGTGCGTTGTCGTGCCTTAGCCTTGATTCCCCTTGCCGTGGCGTGCCTTTTCTTACACTTGCCTTGCCTGGCTTTGCCTTGCCTTCCTTTCCTTCCGTTACTCTTTCCTTGCCTTGCCGTGCATTGCCTAGCCTTGCATTGTCGTGCCTTATCCTTGCCTCACCTGACCGTGCCTTCCCCTGCGTTACCCTTTCCTAGCCTTGCCGTGCATTGCCTAGCCCTGCGTTGTCGTGCCTTAGCCTTCTTACCCCTTGCCGTGCCGTTCCTTCCGTTACCCTTGCCTTCCCTTGCTTTCCCTTGCCTTCCTTGCGTTCCGTTACTCTTTGCTTGCTTTCCGTGCATTGCCTAGCCTTGCGTTGTCATGCCTTAGCCTTGCCTCGCCTGACCGTGCTTTCCCATGCGTTACCCTTTCCTTGCCTTGCCGTGCATTGCCTAGCGTGCGTTGTCGTGCCTTAGACTTGTTTCCCCTTGCCGTGCCGTTCCTTCCGTTACACTTGCCTTTCCTTGCTTTCCCTTGCCTTCCTTACCTTCCGTTACTCTTTGCTTGCCTTCCGTGCATTGCCTAGCCTTGCGTTGTCGTGCCTTAGCCTTGCCTCGCCTGACCGTGCTTTCCCATGCGTTACCCTTTCCTTGCCTTGCCGTTCATTGCCTAGCGTTCGGTGTCGTGCCTTAGACTTGTTCCCCCTTGCCGTGCCGTTCCTTCCGTTACCCTTGCCTTTCCTTGCTTTTCCTTGCCTTCCTTACCTTCCGTTACTCTTTGCTTGCCTTCCCTGAATTTCCTAGCCTTGTATTGTCGTGCCTTAGCCTTGCCTCGCCTGACCGTGCTTTCCCATGCGTTACCCTTTCCTTGCCTTGCCGTGAATTGCCTAGCGTGCGTTGTCGTGCCTTAGCCTTGTTACCCCTTCCCGTGCCGTTCCTTCCGTTACTCTTGACTTCCCTTGCTTTCCCTTGCCTTCCTTGCGTTCCGTTACTCTTTGCTTGCTTTCCGTGCATTGCCTAGCCTTGCGTTGTCATGCCTTAGCCTTGCATCGCCTGACCGTGCTTTCCCATGCGTTACCCTTTCCTTGCCTTTCCGTGCATTGCCTAGCCGTGCGTTGTCGTACCTTAGCCTTGTTTCCCCTTGCCGTGCCGTTCCTTCCGTTACACTTGCCTTTCCTTCCTTTCCATTGCCTTCCTTACCTTCCGTTACACTTTGCTTGCCTTCCGTGCATTGCCTAGCCTTGCGTTGTCGTGCCTTAGCGTTGCCTCGCCTGACCGTGCTTTCAAATGCGTTACCCTTTCCTTGCCTTGCCGTTCATTGCCTAGCGTTCGGTGTCGTGCCTTAGACTTGTTTCCCCTTACCGTGCCGTTCCTTCTGTTACCCTGGCCTTTCCTTCCTTTTCCTTGCCTTGCTTACCTTCCGTTACTCTTTGCTTGCCTTCCCTGAATTTCCTAGCCTTGCGTTGTCGTGCCTTAGCCTTATCTCGCCTGACCTTGCCTTCCTTTGCTTTAAGCTTTCCTTGCATTGTCGTGCATCGCCTAGCCTTGCGTTTTCGTGCATTAGCCTTGCCTATCCTCACCGTGCCTTTCCTTGCGTTACCCTTTGCTTGCCTTGCCGTGCATTGCCTAGCCTTGCGTTGTCGTGCCTTAGCCTTATCTCGCCTGACCGTGCCTTCCTTTGCTTTAAGCTTTCCTTGCATTGTCGTGCATTGCCTAGCCTTGCGTTGTCGTGCATTAGCCTTGCCTTGCCTCACCGTGCCTTGCCTTGCGTTACCCTTTCCTTGCCTTGCCGTGCATTGCCTAACCGTGCGTTGTCGTGCCTTAGCCTTGATTCTCCTCGCCGTGGCGTGCCTTTTGTTACACTTGCCTTGCCTGGCTTTGCCTTGCCTTCCTTTCCTTCCGTTACTCTTTCCTTGCCTTGCCGTGCATTGCCTAGCCTTGCATTGTCGTGCCTTATCCTTGCCTCACCTGACCGTGCCTTCCCCTGCGTTACCATTTCCTTGCCTTGCCGTGCATTGCCTAGCGTGCGTTGTCGTGCCTTAGACTTGTTTCCCCTTGCCGTGCCGTTCCATCCGTTACACTTGCCTTTCCTTGCTTTCCCTTGCCTTCCTTACCTTCCGTTACTCTTTGCTTGCCTTCCGTGCATTGCCTAGCCTTGCGTTGTCGTGCCTTAACCTTGCCTCGCCTGACCGTGCTTTCCCATGCGTTACCCTTTCCTTGCCTTGCCGTTCATTGCCTAGCGTTCGGTGTCGTGCCTTAGACTTGTTCCCCCTTGCCGTGCCGTTCCTTCCGTTACCCTAGCCTTTCCTTGCTTTTCCTTGCCTTCCTTACCTTCCGTTACTCTTTCCTTGCCTTCCCTGAATTGCCTAGCCTTGCATTGTCGTGCCTTAGCCTTGCCTCGCCTGACCGTGCTTTCCCATGCGTTACCCTTTCCTTGCCTTGCCGTGCATTGCCTAGCGTGCGTTGTCGTGCCTTAGCCTTGTTACCCCTTCCCGTGCAGTTCCTTCCGTTACCCTTGCCTTCCCTTGCTTTCCCTTGCCTTCCTTACCTTCCGTTACTCTTTGCTTGCCTTCCGTGCATTGCCTAGCCTTGCGTTGTCGTGCCTTAGCCTTATCTCGCCTGACCGTGCCTTCCTTTGCTTTAAGCTTTACTTGCATTATCGTGCATTGCCTAGCCTTGCGTTGTCGTGCATTAGCCGTGCCTAGCCTCACCGTGCCTTGCCTTGCGTTACCCTTTCCTTGCCTTGCCGTGCATTTCCTAGCCGTGTGTTGTCGAGCCTTAGCCTTGTTTCCCCTTGCCGTTGCGTGCCTTTTGTTACACTTGCCTTGCCTGGCTTTGCCTTGCCTTCCTTTCCTTCCGTTACTCTTTCCTTGCCTTGCCGTGCATTGCCTAGCCCTGCGTTTTCGTGCCTTAGCCTTGTTACCCCTTGCCGTGCCGTTCCTTCCGTTACCCTTGCCTTCCCTTGCTTTCCCTTGCCTTCATTGCGTTCCGTTACTCTTTGCTTGCTTTCCGTGCATTGCCTAGCCTTGCGTTGTCATGCCTTAGGCTTGCCTCGCCTGACCGTGCTTTCCCATGCGTTACCCTTTCCTTGCCTTGCCGTGCATTGCCTAGCGTGCGTTGTCGTGCCTTAGCCTTGTTTCCCCTTGCCGTGCCGTTCCTTCCGTTACACTTGCCTTTCCTTGCTTTCCCTTGCCTTCCTTACCTTCCGTTACTCTTTGCTTGCCTTCCGTGCATTGCCTAGCCTTGCGTTGTCGTGCCTTAGCCTTGCCTCGCCTGACCGTGCTTTCCCATGCGTTACCCTTTCCTTGCCTTGCCGTTCATTGCCTAGCGTTCGGTGTCGTGCCTTAGACTTGTTCCCCCTTGCCGTGCCGTTCCTTCCGTTACCCTTGCCTTTCCTTGCTTTTCCTTGCCTTCCTTACCTTCCGTTACTCTTTGCTTGCCTTCCCTGAATTTCCTAGCCTTGCGTTGTCGTGCCTTAGCCTTGCCTCGCCTGACCGTGCTTTCCCATGCGTTACCCTTTCCTTGCCTTGCCGTGCATTGCCTAGCCTTGCGTTGGCTTTCCTTAGCCTTGCCTCGCCTGACCGTGCTTTCCCATGCGTTACCCTTTCCTTGCCTTGCCGTGCATTGCCTAGCGTGCGTTGTCGTGCCTTAGCCTTGTTTCCCCTTGCCGTGCCGTTCCTTCCTTTACCGTTGCCTTTCTTTGCTTTCCCTTGCCTTCCTTAGCTTCCGTTACTCTTTGCTTGCCTTCCGTGCATTGCCTAGCCTTGCGTTGTCGTGCTTTAGCCTTATCTCGCCTGACCGTGCCTTCCTTTGCTTTAAGCTTTACTTGCATTGTCGTGCATTGCCTAGCCTTGCGTTGTCGTGCATTAGCCTTGCCTAGCCTCACCGTGCCTTGCCTTGCGTTACACTTTCCTTGCTTTGCCGTGCATTTCCTAGCCGTGTGTTGTCGTGCCTTAGCCTTGTTTCCCCTTGCCGTTGCGTGCCTTTTGTTACAGTTGCCTTGCCTGGCTTTGCCTTGCCTTCCTTTCCTTCCGTTACTCTTTCCTTGCCTTGCCGTGCATTGCCTAGCCCTGCGTTTTCGTGCGTTAGCCTTGTTGCCCCTTGCCGTGCCGTTCCTTCCGTTACCCTTGCCTTCCCTTGCTTTCCCTTGCCTTCATTGCGTTCCGTTACTCTTTGCTTGCTTTCCGTGCATTGCCTAGCCTTGCGTTTTCGTGCCTTAGGCTTGCCTCGCCTGACCGTGCTTTCCCATGCGTTACCCTTTCCTTGCCTTGCCGTGCATTGCCTAGCGTGCGTTGTCGTGCCTTAGCCTTGTTTCCCCTTGCCGTGCCGTTCCTTCCGTTACACTTGCCTTTCTTTGCTTTCCCTTGCCTTCCTTAC
Source organism: Macrotis lagotis (assembly GCF_037893015.1). Classification (NCBI taxonomy): domain Eukaryota; kingdom Metazoa; phylum Chordata; class Mammalia; order Peramelemorphia; family Peramelidae; genus Macrotis; species Macrotis lagotis. The sequence continues at coordinate 25,613 of NW_027422386.1, forward strand.
CTTCCGTTACTCTTTGCTTGCCTTCCGTGCATTGCCTAGCCTTGCGTTGTCGTGCCTTAGCCTTATCTCGCCTGACCGTGCCTTCCTTTGCTTTAAGCTTTCCTTGCATTGTCGTGCATTGCCTAGCCTTGCGTTGTCGTGCATTAGCCTTGCCTAGCCTCACCGTGCCTTGCCCTGCGTTACACTTTCCTTGCCTTGCCGTGCATTTCCTAGCCGTGTGTTGTCGTGCCTTAGCCTTGTTTCCCCTTGCCGTTGCGTGCCTTTTGTTACAGTTGCCTTGCCTGGCTTTGCCTTGCCTTCCTTTCCTTCCGTTACTCTTTCCTTGCCTTGCCGTGCATTGCCTAGCCCTGCGTTGTCGTGCCTTAGCCTTCTTACCCCTTGCCGTGCCGTTCCTTCCGTTACCCTTGCCTTCCCTTGCTTTACCTTGCCTTCCTTGCGTTCCGTTACTTTTTGCTTGCTTTCCGTGCATTGCCTAGCCTTGCGTTGTCATGCCTTAGCCTTGCCTCGCCTGACCGTGCTTTCCCATGCGTTACCCTTTCCTTGCCTTGCCGTTCATTGCCTAGCGTTCGGTGTCGTGCCTTAGACTTGTTCCCCCTTGCCGTGCCGTTCCTTCCGTTACCCTTGCCTTTCCTTGCTTTTCCTTGCCTTCCTTACCTTCCGTTACTCTTTGCTTGCCTTCCCTGAATTTCCTAGCCTTGCGTTGTCGTGCCTTAGCCTTGCCTCGCCTGACCGTGCTTTCCCATGCGTTACCCTTTCCTTGCCTTGCCGTGCATTGCCTAGCGTGCGTTGTCGTGCCTTAGCCTTGTTACCCCTTGCCGTGCCGTTCCTTCCGTTACCCTTGCCTTCCCTTGCTTTCCCTTGCCTTCCTTGCGTTCCGTTACTCTTTGCTTGCTTTCCGTGCATTGCCTAGCCTTGCGTTGTCATGCCTTAACCTTGCCTCGCCTGACCGTGCTTTCCCATGCGTTACCCTTTCCTTGCCTTGCCGTGCATTGCCTAGCGTGCGTTGTCGTGCCTTAGCCTTGTTTCCCCTTGCCGTGCCGTTCCTTCCGTTACACTTGCCTTTCCTTGCTTTCCCTTGCCTTCCTTACCTTCCTTTACTCTTTGCTTGCCTTCCGTGCATTGCCTAGCCTTGCGTTGTCGTGCCTTAGCCTTGCCTCGCCTGACCGTGCTTTCCCATGCGTTACCCTTTCCTTGCCTTGCCTTGCATTGCCTAGCGTGCGTTGTCGTGCCTTAGCCTTGTTTCCCCTTGCCGTGCCGTTCCTTCCGTTACACTTGCCTTTCTTTGCTTTCCCTTACCTTCCTTACCTTCCGTTACTCTTTGCTTGCCTTCCGTGCATTGCCTAGCCTTGCGTTGTCGTGCCTAAGCCTTATCTCGCCTGACCGTGCCTTCCTTTGCTTTAAGCTTTCCTTGCATTGTCGTGCATTGCCTAGCCTTGCGTTGTCGTGCATTAGCCTTGCCTAGCCTCACCGTGCCTTGCCTTGCGTTACCCTTTCCTTGCCTTGCCGTGCATTGCCTAGCCGAGCGTTGTCGTGCCTTAGCCTTGATTCCCCTTGCCGTGGCGTGCCTTTCGTTACACTTGCCTTGCCTGGCTTTGCCTTGCCTTCCTTTCCTTCCGTTACTCTTTACTTGCCTTGCCGTGCATTGCCTAGCCTTGCGTTGTCGTGCCTTAGCCTTGCCTCGCCTGAACGTGCTTTCCCATGCGTTACCCTTTCCTTGCCTTGCCGTGCATTGCCCAGCCTGCGTTGCCGTGCCTTAGCCTTGTTTCCCCTTGCCGTGCAGTTCCTTCCGTTACCCTTGCCTTTCCTTGCTTTTCCTTGGCTTGCTTAACTTCCGTTACTCTTTGCTTCCCTTCCCTGCATTGCCTAGCCTTGCGTTGTCGTGCCTTAGCCTTATCTCGCCTGACCGTGCCTTCCTTTGCTTTAAGCTTTCCTTGCATTGTCGTGCATTGCCTAGCCTTGCGTTGTCGTGCATTAGCCTTGCCTAGCCTCACCGTGCCTTGCCTTGCGTTACCCTTTCCTTGCCTTGCCGTGCATTGCCTAGCCGTGCGTTGTCGTGCCTTAGCCTTGTTTCCCCTTGCCGTGGCGTGCCTTTTGTTACACTTGCCTTTCCTGGCTTTGACTTGCCTTCCTTTCCTTCCGTTACTCTTTCCTTGCCTTGCCGTGCATTGCCTAGCCTTACATTGTCGTGCCTTATCCTTGCCTCACCTGACCGTGCCTTCCCCTGCGTTACCCTTTCCTTGCCTTGCCGGGCATTGCCTAGCCCTGCGTTGCCGTGCCTTAGCCTTGTTACCCCTTGCCGTGCCGTTCCTTCCGTTACCCTTGCCTTCCCTTGCTTTCCCTTGCCTTCCTTGCGTTCCGTTACTCTTTGCTTGCTTTCCGTGCATTGCCTAGCCTTGCGTTGTCATGCCTTAGCCTTGCATCGCCTGACCGTGCTTTCCCATGCGTTACCCTTTCCTTGCCTTTCCGTGCAGTGCCTAGCCGTGCGTTGTCGTGCCTTAGCCTTGTTTCCCCTTGCGGTGCCGTTCCTTCCGTTACACTTGCCTTTCCTTCCTTTCCCTTGCCTTCCTTACCTTCCGTTACACTTTGCTTGCCTTCCGTGCATTGCCTAGCCTTGCGTTGTCGTGCCTTAGCGTTGCCTCGCCTGACCGTGCTTTCAAATGCGTTACCCTTTCCTTGCCTTGCCGTTCATTGCCTAGTGTTCGGTGTCGTGCCTTAGACTTGTTTCCCCTTACCGTGCCGTTCCTTCTGTTACCCTGGCCTTTCCTTCCTTTTCCTTGCCTTGCTTACCTTCCGTTACTCTTTGCTTGCCTTCCCTGAATTTCCTAGCCTTGCGTTGTCGTGCCTTAGCCTTATCTCGCCTGACCTTGCCTTCCTTTGCTTTAAGCTTTCCTTGCATTGTCGTGCATCGCCTAGCCTTGCGTTTTCGTGTATTAGCCTTGCCTAGCCTTACCGTGCCTTTCCTTGCGTTACCCTTTGCTTGCCTTGCCGTGCATTGCCTAGCCTTGCGTTGTCGTGCCTTAGCCTTATCTCGCCTGACCGTGCCTTCCTTTGCTTTATGCTTTCCTTGCATTGTCGTGCATTGCCTAGCCTTGCGTTGTCGTGCATTAGCCTTGCCTAGCCTCACCGTGCCTTGCCTTGCGTTACCCTTTCCTTGCCTTGCCGTGCATTGGCTAGCCGTGCGTTGTCGTGCCTTAGCCTTGATTCCCCTTGCCGTGGCGTGCCTTTTGTTACACTTGCCTTGCCTGGCTTTGCCTTGCCTTCCTTTCCTTCCGTTACTCTTTCCTTGCCTGGCCGTGCATTGCCTAGCCTTGCATTGTCGTGCCTTATCCTTGCCTCACCTGACCGTGCCTTCCCCTGCGTTAACCTTTCCTTGCCTTGCCGTGCATTGCCTAGCCCTGCGTTGTCGTGCCTTAGCCTTCTTACCCCTTGCCGTGCCGTTCCTTCCGTTACCCTTGCCTTCCCTTGCTTTCCCTTGCCTTCCTTGCGTTCCGTTACTCTTTGCTTGCTTTCCGTGCATTGCCTAGCCTTGCGTTGTCATGCCTTAGCCTTGCCTCGCCTGACCGTGCTTTCCCATGCGTTACCCTTTCCTTGCCTTGCCGTGCATTGCCTAGCGTTCGGTGTCGTGCCTTAGACTTGTTCCCCCTTGCCGTGCCGTTCCTTCCGTTACCCTTGCCTTTCCTTGCTTTTCCTTGCCTTCCTTACCTTCCGTTACTCTTTGCTTGCCTTCCCTGAATTTCCTAGCCTTGCGTTGTCGTGCCTTAGCCTTGCCTCGCCTGACCGTGCTTTCCCATGCGTTACCCTTTCCTTGCCTTGCCGTGCATTGCCTAGCGTGCGTTGTCGTGCCTTAGCCTTGTTACCCCTTCCCGTGCCGTTCCTTCCGTTACCCTTGCCTTCCCTTGCTTTCCCTTGCCTTCCTTGCGTTCCGTTACTCTTTGCTTGCTTTCCGTGCATTGCCTAGCCTTGCGTTGTCATGCCTTAGGCTTGCCTCGCCTGACCGTGCTTTCCCATGCGTTACCCTTTCCTTGCCTTGCCGTGCATTGCCTAGCGTGTGTTGTCGTGCCTTAGACTTGTTTCCCCTTGCCGTGCCGTTCCTTCCGTTACACTTGCCTTTCTTTGCTTTCCCTTGCCTTCCTTACCTTCCGTTACTCTTTGCTTGCCTTCCGTGCATTGCCTAGCCTTGCGTTGTCGTGCCTAAGCCTTATCTCGCCTGACCGTGCCTTCCTTTGCTTTAAGCTTTCCTTGCATTGTCGTGCATTGCCTAGCCTTGCGTTGTCGTGCATTGGCCTTGCCTAGCCTCACCGTGCCTTGCCTTGCGTTACCCTTTCCTTGCCTTGCCGTGCATTGCCTAGCCGTGCGTTGTCGTGCCTTAGCCTTGATTCCCCTTGCCGTGGCGTGCCTTTTCTTACACTTGCCTTGCCTGGCTTTGCCTTGCCTTCCTTTCCTTCCGTTACTCTTTCCTTGCCTTGCCGTGCATTGCCTAGCCTTGCATTGTCGTGCCTTATCCTTGCCTCACCTGACCGTGCCTTCCCCTGCGTTACCCTTTCCTTGCCTTGCCGTGCATTGCCTAGCCCTGCGTTGTCGTGCCTTAGCCTTCTTACCCCTTGCCGTGCCGTTCCTTCCGTTACCCTTGCCTTCCCTTGCTTTCCCTTGCCTTCCTTGCGTTCCGTTACTCTTTGCTTGCTTTCCGTGCATTGCCTAGCCTTGCGTTGTCATGCCTTAGCCTTGCCTCGCCTGACCGTGCTTTCCCATGCGTTACCCTTTCCTTGCCTTGCCGTGCATTGCCTAGCGTGCGTTGTCGTGCCTTAGACTTGTTTCCCCTTGCCGTGCCGTTCCTTCCGTTACACTTGCCTTTCCTTGCTTTCCCTTGCCTTCCTTACCTTCCGTTACTCTTTGCTTGCCTTCCGTGCATTGCCTAGCCTTGCGTTGTCGTGCCTTAGCCTTGCCTCGCCTGACCGTGCTTTCCCATGCGTTACCCTTTCCTTGCCTTGCCGTTCATTGCCTAGCGTTCGGTGTCGTGCCTTAGACTTGTTCCCCCTTGCCGTGCCGTTCCTTCCGTTACCCTTGCCTTTCCTTGCTTTTCCTTGCCTTCCTTACCTTCCGTTACTCTTTGCTTGCCTTCCCTGAATTTCCTAGTCTTGCATTGTCGTGCCTTAGCCTTGCCTCGCCTGACCGTGCTTTCCCATGCGTTACCCTTTCCTTGCCTTGCCGTGAATTGCCTAGCGTGCGTTGTCGTGCCTTAGCCTTGTTACCCCTTCCCGTGCCGTTCCTTCCGTTACTCTTGCCTTCCCTTGCTTTCCCTTGCCTTCCTTGCGTTCCGTTACTCTTTGCTTGCTTTCCGTGCATTGCCTAGCCTTGCGTTGTCATGCCTTAGCCTTGCCTCGCCTGACCGTGCTTTCCCATGCGTTACCCTTTCCTTGCCTTGCCGTGCATTGCCTAGCGTGCGTTGTCGTGCCTTAGCCTTGTTTCCCCTTGCCGTGCCGTTCCTTCCGTTACACTTGCCTTTCTTTGCTTTCCCTTGCCTTCCTTACCTTCCGTTACTCTTTGCTTGCCTTCCGTGCATTGCCTAGCCTTGCGTTGTCGTGCCTAAGCCTTATCTCGCCTGACCGTGCCTTCCTTTGCTTTAAGCTTTCCTTGCATTGTCGTGCATTGCCTAGCCTTGCGTTGTCGTGCATTAGCCTTGCCTAGCCTCACCGTGCCTTGCCTTGCGTTACCCTTTCCTTGCCTTGCCGTGCATTGCCTAGCCGTGCGTTGTCGTGCCTTAGCCTTGATTCCCCTTGCCGTGGCGTGCCTTTTGTTACACTTGCCTTGCCTGGCTTTGCCTTGCCTTCCTTTCCTTCCGTTACTCTTTCCTTGCCTTGCCGTGCATTGCCTAGCCTTGCATTGTCGTGCCTTATCCTTGCCTCACCTGACCGTGCCTTCCCCTGCGTTACCCTTTCCTTGCCTTGCCGTGCATTGCCTAGCCCTGCGTTGTCGTGCCTTAGCCTTGTTTCCCCTTGCCGTGCCGTTCCTTCCGTTACACTTGCCTTTCTTTGCTTTCCCTTGCCTTCCTTAACTTGCGTTACTCTTTGCTTGCCTTCCGTGCATTGCCTAGCCTTGCGTTGTCGTGCCTTAGCCTTGCCTCGCCTGAACGTGCTTTCCCATGCGTTACCCTTTCCTTGCCTTGCCGTGCATTGCCCAGCCTGCGTTGCCGTGCCTTAGCCTTGTTTCCCCTTGCCGTGCAGGTCCTTCCGTTACCCTTGCCTTTCCTTGCTTTTCCTTGGCTTGCTTAACTTCCGTTACTCTTTGCTTCCCTTCCCTGCATTGCCTAGCCTTGCGTTGTCGTGCCTTAGCCTTATCTCGCCTGACCGTGCCTTCCTTTGCTTTAAGCTTTCCTTGCATTGTCGTGCCTTGCGTTGTCATGCCTTAGCCTTGCCTCGCCTGACCGTGCTTTCCCATGCGTTACCCTTTCCTTGCCTTTCCGTGCATTGCCTAGCCGTGCGTTGTCGTACCTTAGCCTTGTTTCCCCTTGCCGTGCCGTTCCTTCCGTTACACTTGCCTTTCCTTCCTTTCCATTGCCTTCCTTACCTTCCGTTACACTTTGCTTGCCTTCCGTGCATTGCCTAGCCTTGCGTTGTCGTGCCTTAGCGTTGCCTCGCCTGACCGTGCTTTCAAATGCGTTACCCTTTCCTTGCCTTGCCGTTCATTGCCTAGCGTTCGGTGTCGTGCCTTAGACTTGTTTCCCCTTACCGTGCCGTTCCTTCTGTTACCCTGGCCTTTCCTTCCTTTTCCTTGCCTTGCTTACCTTCCGTTACTCTTTGCTTGCCTTCCCTGAATTTCCTAGCCTTGCGTTGTCGTGCCTTAGCCTTATCTCGCCTGACCTTGCCTTCCTTTGCTTTAAGCTTTCCTTGCATTGTCGTGCATCGCCTAGCCTTGCGTTTTCGTGCATTAGCCTTGCCTAGCCTCACCGTGCCTTTCCTTGCGTTACCCTTTCCTTGCCTTGCCGTGCATTGCCTAGCCTTGCGTTGTCGTGCCTTACCCTTATCTCGCCTGACCGTGCCTTCCTTTGCTTTAAGCTTTCCTTGCATTGTCGTGCATTGCCTAGCCTTGCGTTGTCGTGCATTAGCCTTGCCTAGCCTCACCGTGCCTTGCCTTGCGTTACCCTTTCCTTGCCTTGCCGTGCATTGCCTAGCCGTGCGTTGTCGTGCCTTAGCCTTGTTTCCCCTTGCCGTGGCGTGCCTTTTGTTACACTTGCCTTGCCTGGCTTTGCCTTGCCTTCCTTTCCTTCCGTTACTCTTTCCTTGCCTGGCCGTGCATTGCCTAGCCTTGCATTGTCGTGCCTTATCCTTGCCTCACCTGACCGTGCCTTCCCCTGCGTTACCCTTTCCTTGCCTTGCCGTGCATTGCCTAGCCGTGCGTTGTCGTGCCTTAGCCTTGTTACCCCTTGCCGTGCCGTTCCTTCCGTTACCCTTGCCTTCCCTTGCTTTCCCTTGCCTTCCTTGCGTTCCGTTACTCTTTGCTTGCTTTCCGTGCATTGCCTAGCCTTGCGTTGTCATGCCTTAGCCTTGCCTCGCCTGACCGTGCTTTCCCATGCGTTACCCTTTCCTTGCCTTGCCGTGCATTGCCTAGCGTGCGTTGTCGTGCCTTAGCCTTGTTTCCCCTTGCCGTGCCGTGCATTGCCTAGCGTGCGTTGTCGTGCCTTAGCCTTGTTTCCCCTTGCCGTGCCGTTCCTTCCGTTACACTTGCCTTTCCTTGCTTTCCCTTGCCTTCCTTACCTTCCGTTACTCTTTGCTTGCCTTCCGTGCATTGCCTAGCCTTGCGTTGTCGTGCCTAAGCCTTATCTCGCCTGACCGTGCCTTCCTTTGCTTTAAGCTTTCCTTGCATTGTCGTGCATTGCCTAGCCGTGCGTTGTCGTGCATCAGCCTTGCCTAGCCTCACCGTGCCTTGCCTTGCGTTACCCTTTCCTTGCCTTGCCGTGCATTGCCTAACCGTGCGTTGTCGTGCCTTAGCCTTTTTTCCCCTTGCAGTGGCGTGCCTTTTGTTACACTTCCCTTGCCTGGCTTTGCCTTGCCTTCCTTTCCTTCCGTTACTCTTTCCTTGCCTTGCCGTGCATTGCCTAGCCTTGCATTGTCGTGCCTTATCCTTGCCTCACCTGACCGTGCCTTCCCCTGCGTTACCCTTTCCTTGCCTTGCCGTGCATTGCCTAGCCCTGCGTTGTCGTGCCTTAGCCTTCTTACCCCTTGCCGTGCCGTTCCTTCCGTTACCCTTGCCTTCCCTTGCTTTCCCTTGCCTTCCTTGCGTTCCGTTACACTTTGCTTGCTTTCCGTGCATTGCCTAGCCTTGCGTTATCATGCCTTAGCCTTGCCTCGCCTGACCGTGCTTTCCCATGCGTTACCCTTTCCTTGCCTTTCCGTGCATTGCCTAGCGTGCGTTGTCGTGCCTTAGACTTGTTTCCCCTTGCCGTGCCGTTCCTTCCGTTACACTTGCCTTTCCTTGCTTTCCCTTGCCTTCCTTACCTTCCGTTACTCTTTGCTTGCCTTCCGTGCATTGCCTAGCCTTGCGTTGTCGTGCCTTAGCCTTGCCTCGCCTGACCGTGCTTTCCCATGCGTTACCCTTTCCTTGCCTTGCCGTTCATTGCCTAGCGTTCGGTGTCGTGCCTTAGACTTGTTCCCCCTTGCCGTGCCGTTCCTTCCGTTACCCTTGCCTTTCCTTGCTTTTCCTTGCCTTCCTTACCTTCCGTTACTCTTTGCTTGCCTTCCCTGAATTTCCTAGTCTTGCATTGTCGTGCCTTAACCTTGCCTCGCCTGACCGTGCTTTCCCATGCGTTACCCTTTCCTTGCCTTGCCGTGCATTGCCTAGCGTGCGTTGTCGTGCCTTAGCCTTGTTACCCCTTCCCGTGCCGTTCCTTCCGTTACCCTTGCCTTCCCTTGCTTTCCCTTGCCTTCCTTGCGTTCCGTTACTCTTTGCTTGCTTTCCGTGCATTGCCTAGCCTTGCGTTGTCGTGCCTAAGCCTTATCTCGCCTGACCGTGCCTTCCTTTGCTTTAAGCTTTCCTTGCATTGTCGTGCATTGCCTAGCCTTGCGTTGTCGTGCATTAGGCTTGCCTCGCCTGACCGTGCTTTCCCATGCGTTACCCTTTCCTTGCCTTGCCGTGCATTGCCTAGCGTGCGTTGTCGTGCCTTAGCCTTGTTTCCCCTTGCCGTGCCGTTCCTTCCGTTACACTTGCCTTTCTTTGCTTTCCCTTGCCTTCCTTACCTTCCGTTACTCTTTGCTTGCCTTCCGTGCGTTGCCTAGCCTTGCGTTGTCGTGCCTAAGCCTTATCTCGCCTGACCGTGCCTTCCTTTGCTTTAAGCTTTCCTTCAATTGTCGTGCATTGCCTAGCCTTGCGTTGTCGTGCATTAGCCTTGCCTAGCCTCACCGTGCCTTGCCTTGCGTTACCCTTTCCTTGCCTTGCCGTGCATTGCCTAGCCGTGCGTTGTCGTGCCTTAGCCTTGATTCCCCTTGCCGTGGCGTGCCTTTTGTTACACTTGCCTTGCCTGGCTTTGCCTTGCCTTCCTTTCCTTCCGTTACTCTTTCCTTGCCTTGCCGTGCATTGCCTAGCCTTGCATTGTCGTGCCTTATCCTTGCCTCACCTGACCGTGCCTTCCCCTGCGTTACCCTTTCCTTGCCTTGCCGTGCATTGCCTAGCCCTGCGTTGTCGTGCCTTAGCCTTGTTTCCCCTTGCCGTGCCGTTCCTTCCGTTACACTTGCCTTTCTTTGCTTTCCCTTGCCTTCCTTACCTTGCGTTACTCTTTGCTTGCCTTCCGTGCATTGCCTAGCCTTGCGTTGTCGTGCCTTAGCCTTGCCTCGCCTGAACGTGCTTTCCCATGCGTTACCCTTTCCTTGCCTTGCCGTGCATTGCCCAGCCTGCGTTGCCGTGCCTTAGCCTTGTTTCCCCTTGCCGTGCAGTTCCTTCCGTTACCCTTGCCTTTCCTTGCTTTTCCTTGGCTTGCTTAACTTCCGTCACTCTTTGCTTCCCTTCCCTGCATTGCCTAGCCTTGCGTTGTCGTGCCTTAGCCTTATCTCGCCTGACCGTGCCTTCCTTTGCTTTAAGCTTTCCTTGCATTGTCGTGCATTGCCTAGCCTTGCGTTGTCGTGCATTAGCCTTGCCTAGCCTCACCGTGCCTTGCCTTGCGTTACCCTTTCCTTGCCTTGCCGTGCATTGCCTAGCCGTGCGTTGTCGTGCCTTAGCCTTGTTTCCCCTTGCCGTGGCGTGCCTTTTGTTACACTTGCCTTTCCTGGCTTTGACTTGCCTTCCTTTCCTTCCGTTACTCTTTCCTTGCCTTGCCGTGCATTGCCTAGCCTTACATTGTCGTGCCTTATCCTTGCCTCACCTGACCGTGCCTTCCCCTGCGTTACCCTTTCCTTGCCTTGCCGGGCATTGCCTAGCCCTGCGTTGCCGTGCCTTAGCCTTGTTACCCCTTGCCGTGCCGTTCCTTCCGTTACCCTTGCCTTCCCTTGCTTTCCCTTGCCTTCCTTGCGTTCCGTTACTCTTTGCTTGCTTTCCGTGCATTGCCTAGCCTTGCGTTGTCATGCCTTAGCCTTGCATCGCCTGACCGTGCTTTCCCATGCGTTACCCTTTCCTTGCCTTTCCGTGCATTGCCTAGCCGTGCGTTGTCGTACCTTAGCCTTGTTTCCCCTTGCCGTGCCGTTCCTTCCGTTACACTTGCCTTTCCTTCCTTTCCATTGCCTTCCTTACCTTCCGTTACACTTTGCTTGCCTTCCGTGCATTGCCTAGCCTTGCGTTGTCGTGCCTTAGCGTTGCCTCGCCTGACCGTGCTTTCAAATGCGTTACCCTTTCCTTGCCTTGCCGTTCATTGCCTAGCGTTCGGTGTCGTGCCTTAGACTTGTTTCCCCTTGCCGTGCCGTTCCTTCTGTTACCCTGGCCTTTCCTTCCTTTTCCTTGCCTTGCTTACCTTCCGTTACTCTTTGCTTGCCTTCCCTGAATTTCCTAGCCTTGCGTTGTCGTGCCTTAGCCTTATCTCGCCTGACCTTGCCTTCCTTTGCTTTAAGCTTTCCTTGCATTGTCGTGCATCGCCTAGCCTTGCGTTTTCGTGCAATAGCCTTGCCTAGCCTCACCGTGCCTTGCCTTGCGTTACCCTTTGCTTGCCTTGCCGTGCATTGCCTAGCCTTGCGTTGTCGTGCCTTAGCCTTATCTCGCCTGACCGTGCCTTCCTTTGCTTTAAGCTTTAATTGCCTTGACGTGCATTGCCTAGCCGTGCGTTGTCGTGCCTTAGCCTTGATTCCCCTTGCCGTGGCGTGCCTTTTGTTACACTTGCCTTGCCTGGCTTTGCCTTGCCTTCCTTTCCTTCCGTTACTCTTTCCTTGCCTTGCCGTGCATTGCCTAGCCTTGCATTGTCGTGCCTTATCCTTGCCTCACCTGACCGTGCCTTCCCCTGCGTTAGCCTTTCCTTGCCTTGCCGTCCATTGCCTAGCCCTGCGTTGTCGTGCCTTAGCCTTGTTTCCCCTTGCCGTGCCGTTCCTTCCGTTACCCTTGCCTTTCCTTGCTTTTCCTTGCCTTCCTTACCTTCCGTTACTCTTTGCTTGCCTTCCCGTGCATTGCCTAGCCTTGCGTTGTCGTGCCTTAGCCTTGCCTCGCCTGACCGTGCCTTCCCCTGCGTTACCCTTTCCTTGCCTTGCCGTGCATTGCCTAGCCCTGCGTTGTCGTGCCTTAGCCTTGTTTCCCCTTGCCGTGCCGTTCCTTCCGTTACACTTGCCTTTCTTTGCTTTCCCTTGCCTTCCTTACCTTGCGTTACTCTTTGCTTGCCTTCCGTGCATTGCCTAGCCGTGCGTTGTCGTGCCTTAGCCTTGCCTCGCCTGAACGTGCTTTCCCATGCGTTACCCTTTCCTTGCCTTGCCGTGCATTGCCCAGCCTGCGTTGCCGTGCCTTAGCCTTGTTTCCCCTTGCCGTGCAGTTCCTTCCGTTACACTTGCCTTTCCTTGCTTTTCCTTGGCTTGCTTAACTTCCGTTACTCTTTGCTTCCCTTCCCTGCATTGCCTAGCCTTGCGTTGTCGTGCCTTAGCCTTATCTCGCCGGACCGTGCCTTCCTTTGCTTTAAGCTTTCCTTGCATTGTCGTGCATTGCCTAGCCTTGCGTTGTCGTGCATTAGCCTTGCCTAGCCTCACCGTGCCTTGCCTTGCGTTACCCTTTCCTTGCCTTGCCGTGCATTGCCTAGCCGTGCGTTGTCGTGCCTTAGCCTTGATTCCCCTTGCCGTGGCGTGCCTTTTGTTACACTTGCCTTGCCTGGCTTTGCCTTGCCTTCCTTTCCTTCCGTTACTCTTTCCTTGCCTGGCCGTGCATTGCCTAGCCTTGCATTGTCGTGCCTTATCCTTGCCTCACCTGACCGTGCCTTCCCCTGCGTTACCCTTTCCTTGCCTTGCCGTGCATTGCCTAGCCCTGCGTTGTCGTGCCTTAGCCTTCTTACCCCTTGCCGTGCCGTTCCTTCCGTTACCCTTGCCTTCCCTTGCTTTCCCTTGCCTTCCTTGCGTTCCGTTACTCTTTGCTTGCTTTCCGTGCATTGCCTAGCCTTGCGTTGTTATGCCTTAGCCTTGGCTCGCCTGACCGTGCTTTCCCATGCGTTACCCTTTCCTTGCCTTGCCGTGCATTGCCTAGCGTGCGTTGTCGTGCCTTAGCCTTGTTTCCCCTTGCCGTGCCGTTCCTTCCGTTACACTTGCCTTTCCTTGCTTTCCCTTGCCTTCCTTACCTTCCGTTACTCTTTGCTTGCCTTCCGTGCATTGCCTAGCCTTGCGTTGTCGTGCCTTAGCCTTGCCTCGCCTGACCGTGCTTTCCCATGCGTTACCCTTTCCTTGCCTTGCCGTTCATTGCCTAGCGTTCGGTGTCGTGCCTTAGACTTGTTCCCCCTTGCCGTGCCGTTCCTTCCGTTACCCTTGCCTTTCCTTGCTTTTCCTTGCCTTCCTTACCTTCCGTTACTCTTTGCTTGCCTTCCCTGAATTTCCTAGCCTTGCGTTGTCGTGCCTTAGCCTTGCCTCGCCTGACCGTGCTTTCCCATGCGTTACCCTTTCCTTGCCTTGCCGTGCATTGCCTAGCGTGCGTTGTCGTGCCTTAGCCTTGTTACCCCTTCCCGTGCCGTTCCTTCCGTTACCCTTGCCTTCCCTTGCTTTCCCTTGCCTTCCTTGCGTTCCGTTACTCTTTGCTTGCTTTCCGTGCATTGCCTAGCCTTGCGTTGTCATGCCTTAGGCTTGCCTCGCCTGACCGTGCTTTCCCATGCGTTACCCTTTCCTTGCCTTGCCGTGCATTGCCTAGCGTGCGTTGTCGTGCCTTAGACTTGTTTCCCCTTGCCGTGCCGTTCCTTCCGTTACACTTGCCTTTCTTTGCTTTCCCTTGCCTTCCTTACCTTCCGTTACTCTTTGCTTGCCTTCCGTGCATTGCCTAGCCTTGCGTTGTCGTGCATTAGCCTTGCCTAGCCTCACCGTGCCTTGCCTTGCGTTACCCTTTCCTTGCCTTGCCGTGCATTGCCTAGCCGTGCGTTGTCGTGCCTTAGCCTTGTTTCCCCTTGCCGTGGCGTGCCTTTTGTTACACTTGCCTTTCCTGGCTTTGACTTGCCTTCCTTTCCTTCCGTTACTCTTTCCTTGCCTTGCCGTGCATTGCCTAGCCTTACATTGTCGTGCCTTATCCTTGCCTCACCTGACCGTGCCTTCCCCTGCGTTACCCTTTCCTTGCCTTGCCGGGCATTGCCTAGCCCTGCGTTGCCGTGCCTTAGCCTTGTTACCCCTTGCCGTGCCGTTCCTTCCGTTACCCTTGCCTTCCCTTGCTTTCCCTTGCCTTCCTTGCGTTCCGTTACTCTTTGCTTGCTTTCCGAGCATTGCCTAGCCTTGCGTTGTCATGCCTTAGCCTTGCATCGCCTGACCGTGCTTTCCCATGCGTTACCCTTTCCTTGCCTTTCCGTGCATTGCCTAGCCGTGCGTTGTCGTACCTTAGCCTTGTTTCCCCTTGCCGTGCCGTTCCTTCCGTTACACTTGCCTTTCCTTCCTTTCCATTGCCTTCCTTACCTTCCGTTACACTTTGCTTGCCTTCCGTGCATTGCCTAGCCTTGCGTTGTCGTGCCTTAGCGTTGCCTCGCCTGACCGTGCTTTCAAATGCGTTACCCTTTCCTTGCCTTGCCGTTCATTGCCTAGCGTTCGGTGTCGTGCCTTAGACTTGTTTCCCCTTGCCGTGCCGTTCCTTCTGTTACCCTGGCCTTTCCTTCCTTTTCCTTGCCTTGCTTACCTTCCGTTACTCTTTGCTTGCCTTCCCTGAATTTCCTAGCCTTGCGTTGTCGTGCCTTAGCCTTATCTCGCCTGACCTTGCCTTCCTTTGCTTTAAGCTTTCCTTGCATTGTCGTGCATCGCCTAGCCTTGCGTTTTCGTGCAATAGCCTTGCCTAGCCTCACCGTGCCTTTGTTGCGTTACCCTTTGCTTGCCTTGCCGTGCATTGCCTAGCCTTGCGTTGTCGTGCCTTAGCCTTATCTCGCCTGACCGTGCCTTCCTTTGCTTTAAGCTTTCCTTGCCTTGCCGTGCATTGCCTAGCCGTGCGTTGTCGTGCCTTAGCCTTGATTCCCCTTGCCGTGGCGTGCCTTTTGTTACACTTGCCTTGCCTGGCTTTGCCTTGCCTTCCTTTCCTTCCGTTACTCTTTCCTTGCCTTGCCGTGCATTGCCTAGCCTTGCATTGTCGTGCCTTATCCTTGCCTCACCTGACCGTGCCTTCCCCTGCGTTAGCCTTTCCTTGCCTTGCCGTCCATTGCCTAGCCCTGCGTTGTCGTGCCTTAGCCTTGTTTCCCCTTGCCGTGCCGTTCCTTCCGTTACACTTGCCTTTCTTTGCTTTCCCTTGCCTTCCTTACCTTGCGTTACTCTTTGCTTGCCTTCCGTGCATTGCCTAGCCTTGCGTTGTCGTGCCTTAGCCTTGCCTCGCCTGAACGTGCTTTCCCATGCGTTACCCTTTCCTTGCCTTGCCGTGCATTGCCCAGCCTGCGTTGCCGTGCCTTAGCCTTGTTTCCCCTTGCCGTGCAGTTCCTTCCGTTACCCTTGCCTTTCCTTGCTTTTCCTTGGCTTGCTTAACTTCCGTCACTCTTTGCTTCCCTTCCCTGCATTGCCTAGCCTTGCGTTGTCGTGCCTTAGCCTTATCTCGCCTGACCGTGCCTTCCTTTGCTTTAAGCTTTCCTTGCATTGTCGTGCATTGCCTAGCCTTGCGTTGTCGTGCATTAGCCTTGCCTAGCCTCACCGTGCCTTGCCTTGCGTTACCCTTTGCTTGCCTTGCCGTGCATTGGCTAGCCTTGCGTTGTCGTGCCTTAGCGTTGCCTCGCCTGACCGTGCTTTCAAATGCGTTACCCTTTCCTTGCCTTGCCGTTCATTGCCTAGTGTTCGGTG
Source organism: Macrotis lagotis (assembly GCF_037893015.1). Classification (NCBI taxonomy): domain Eukaryota; kingdom Metazoa; phylum Chordata; class Mammalia; order Peramelemorphia; family Peramelidae; genus Macrotis; species Macrotis lagotis. The sequence continues at coordinate 40,990 of NW_027422386.1, forward strand.
TCGTGCCTTAGACTTGTTTCCCCTTACCGTGCCGTTCCTTCTGTTACCCTGGCCTTTCCTTCCTTTTCCTTGCCTTGCTTACCTTCCGTTACTCTTTGCTTGCCTTCCCTGAATTTCCTAGCCTTGCGTTGTCGTGCCTTAGCCTTATCTCGCCTGACCTTGCCTTCCTTTGCTTTAAGCTTTCCTTGCATTGTCGTGCATCGCCTAGCCTTGCGTTTTCGTGTATTAGCCTTGCCTAGCCTTACCGTGCCTTTCCTTGCGTTACCCTTTGCTTGCCTTGCCGTGCATTGCCTAGCCTTGCGTTGTCGTGCCTTAGCCTTATCTCGCCTGACCGTGCCTTCCTTTGCTTTATGCTTTCCTTGCATTGTCGTGCATTGCCTAGCCTTGCGTTGTCGTGCATTAGCCTTGCCTAGCCTCACCGTGCCTTGCCTTGCGTTACCCTTTCCTTGCCTTGCCGTGCATTGCCTAGCCGTGCGTTGTCGTGCCTTAGCCTTGATTCCCCTTGCCGTGGCGTGCCTTTTGTTACACTTGCCTTGCCTGGCTTTGCCTTGCCTTCCTTTCCTTCCGTTACTCTTTCCTTGCCTGGCCGTGCATTGCCTAGCCTTGCATTGTCGTGCCTTATCCTTGCCTCACCTGACCGTGCCTTCCCCTGCGTTACCCTTTCCTTGCCTTGCCGTGCATTGCCTAGCCCTGCGTTGTCGTGCCTTAGCCTTCTTACCCCTTGCCGTGCCGTTCCTTCCGTTACCCTTGCCTTCCCTTGCTTTCCCTTGCCTTCCTTGCGTTCCGTTACTCTTTGCTTGCTTTCCGTGCATTGCCTAGCCTTGCGTTGTCATGCCTTAGCCTTGCCTCGCCTGACCGTGCTTTCCCATGCGTTACCCTTTCCTTGCCTTGCCGTGCATTGCCTAGCGTGCGTTGTCGTGCCTTAGACTTGTTTCCCCTTGCCGTGCCGTTCCTTCCGTTACACTTGCCTTTCCTTGCTTTCCCTTGCCTTCCTTACCTTCCGTTACTCTTTGCTTGCCTTCCGTGCATTGCCTAGCCTTGCGTTGTCGTGCCTTAGCCTTGCCTCGCCTGACCGTGCTTTCCCATGCGTTACCCTTTCCTTGCCTTGCCGTTCATTGCCTAGCGTTCGGTGTCGTGCCTTAGACTTGTTCCCCCTTGCCGTGCCGTTCCTTCCGTTACCCTTGCCTTTCCTTGCTTTTCCTTGCCTTCCTTACCTTCCGTTACTCTTTGCTTGCCTTCCCTGAATTTCCTAGTCTTGCATTGTCGTGCCTTAGCCTTGCCTCGCCTGACCGTGCTTTCCCATGCGTTACCCTTTCCTTGCCTTGCCGTGAATTGCCTAGCGTGCGTTGTCGTGCCTTAGCCTTGTTACCCCTTCCCGTGCCGTTCCTTCCGTTACTCTTGACTTCCCTTGCTTTCCCTTGCCTTCCTTGCGTTCCGTTACTCTTTGCTTGCTTTCCGTGCATTGCCTAGCCTTGCGTTGTCATGCCTTAGCCTTGCCTCGCCTGACCGTGCTTTCCCATGCGTTACCCTTTCCTTGCCTTGCCGTGCATTGCCTAGCGTGCGTTGTCGTGCCTTAGCCTTGTTTCCCCTTGCCGTGCCGTTCCTTCCGTTACACTTGCCTTTCTTTGCTTTCCCTTGCCTTCCTTACCTTCCGTTACTCTTTGCTTGCCTTCCGTGCATTGCCTAGCCTTGCGTTGTCGTGCCTAAGCCTTATCTCGCCTGACCGTGCCTTCCTTTGCTTTAAGCTTTCCTTGCATTGTCGTGCATTGCCTAGCCTTGCGTTGTCGTGCATTAGCCTTGCCTAGCCTCACCGTGCCTTGCCTTGCGTTACCCTTTCCTTGCCTTGCCGTGCATTGCCTAGCCGTGCGTTGTCGTGCCTTAGCCTTGATTCCCCTTGCCGTGGCGTGCCTTTTGTTACACTTGCCTTGCCTGGCTTTGCCTTGCCTTCCTTTCCTTCCGTTACTCTTTCCTTGCCTTGCCGTGCATTGCCTAGCCTTGCATTGTCGTGCCTTATCCTTGCCTCACCTGACCGTGCCTTCCCCTGCGTTACCCTTTCCTTGCCTTGCCGTGCATTGCCTAGCCCTGCGTTGTCGTGCCTTAGCCTTGTTTCCCCTTGCCGTGCCGTTCCTTCCGTTACACTTGCCTTTCTTTGCTTTCCCTTGCCTTCCTTACCTTGCGTTACTCTTTGCTTGCCTTCCGTGCATTGCCTAGCCTTGCGTTGTCATGCCTTAGCCTTGCCTCGCCTGACCGTGCTTTCCCATGCGTTACCCTTTCCTTGCCTTGCCGTGCATTGCCCAGCCTGCGTTGCCGTGCCTTAGCCTTGTTTCCCCTTGCCGTGCAGTTCCTTCCGTTACCCTTGCCTTTCCTTGCTTTTCCTTGGCTTGCTTAACTTCCGTTACTCTTTGCTTCCCTTCCCTGCATTGCCTAGCCTTGCGTTGTCGTGCCTTAGCCTTATCTCGCCTGACCGTGCCTTCCTTTGCTTTAAGCTTTCCTTGCATTGTCGTGCATTGCCTAGCCTTGCGTTGTCGTGCATTAGCCTTGCCTAGCCTCACCGTGCCTTGCCTTGCGTTACCCTTTCCTTGCCTTGCCGTGCATTGCCTAGCCGTGCGTTGTCGTGCCTTAGCCTTGTTTCCCCTTGCCGTGGCGTGCCTTTTGTTACACTTGCCTTGCCTGGCTTTGCCTTGCCTTCCTTTCCTTCCGTTACTCTTTCCTTGCCTTGCCGTGCATTGCCTAGCCTTACATTGTCGTGCCTTATCCTTGCCTCACCTGACCGTGCCTTCCCCTGCGTTACCCTTTCCTTGCCTTGCCGGGCATTGCCTAGCCCTGCGTTGCCGTGCCTTAGCCTTGTTACCCCTTGCCGTGCCGTTCCTTCCGTTACCCTTGCCTTCCCTTGCTTTCCCTTGCCTTCCTTGCGTTCCGTTACTCTTTGCTTGCTTTCCGTGCATTGCCTAGCCTTGCGTTGTCATGCCTTAGCCTTGCATCGCCTGACCGTGCTTTCCCATGCGTTACCCTTTCCTTGCCTTTCCGTGCATTGCCTAGCCGTGCGTTGTCGTACCTTAGCCTTGTTTCCCCTTGCCGTGCCGTTCCTTCCGTTACACTTGCCTTTCCTTCCTTTCCATTGCCTTCCTTACCTTCCGTTACACTTTGCTTGCCTTCCGTGCATTGCCTAGCCTTGCGTTGTCGTGCCTTAGCGTTGCCTCGCCTGACCGTGCTTTCAAATGCGTTACCCTTTCCTTGCCTTGCCGTTCATTGCCTAGCGTTCGGTGTCGTGCCTTAGACTTGTTTCCCCTTGCCGTGCCGTTCCTTCCGTTACCCTGGCCTTTCCTTCCTTTTCCTTGCCTTGCTTACCTTCCGTTACTCTTTGCTTGCCTTCCCTGAATTTCCTAGCCTTGCGTTGTCGTGCCTTAGCCTTATCTCGCCTGACCTTGCCTTCCTTTGCTTTAAGCTTTCCTTGCATTGTCGTGCATCGCCTAGCCTTGCGTTTTCGTGCATTAGCCTTGCCTAGCCTCACCGTGCCTTTCCTTGCGTTACCCTTTGCTTGCCTTGCCGTGCATTGCCTAGCCTTGCGTTGTCGTGCCTTAGCCTTATCTCGCCTGACCGTGCCTTCCTTTGCTTTAAGCTTTCCTTGCCTTGCCGTGCATTGCCTAGCCGTGCGTTGTCGTGCCTTAGCCTTGTTTCCCCTTGCCGTGGCGTGCCTTTTGTTACACTTGCCTTGCCTGGCTTTGCCTTGCCTTCCTTTCCTTCCGTTACTCTTTCCTTGCCTTGCCGTGCATTGCCTAGCCTTGCATTGTCGTGCCTTAGCCTTGCCTCGCCTGACCGTGCTTTCCCATGCGTTACCCTTTCCTTGCCTTGCCGTGAATTGCCTAGCGTGCGTTGTCGTGCCTTAGCCTTGTTACCCCTTCCCGTGCCGTTCCTTCCGTTACCCTTGCCTTCCCTTGCTTTCCCTTGCCTTCCTTGCGTTCCGTTACTCTTTGCTTGCTTTCCGTGCATTGCCTAGCCTTGCGTTGTCATGCCTTAGCCTTGCCTCGCCTGACCGTGCTTTCCCATGCGTTACCCTTTCCTTGCCTTGCCGTGCATTGCCTAGCGTGCGTTGTCGTGCCTTAGCCTTGTTTCCCCTTGCCGTGCCGTTCCTTCCGTTGCACTTGCCTTTCTTTGCTTTCCCTTGCCTTCCTTACCTTCCGTTACTCTTTGCTTGCCTTCCGTGCATTGCCTAGCCTTGCGTTGTCGTGCCTTAGCCTTATCTCGCCTGACCGTGCCTTCCTTTGCTTTAAGCTTTCCTTGCATTGTCGTGCATTGCCTAGCCTTGCGTTGTCGTGCATTAGCCTTGCCTAGCCTCACCGTGCCTTGCCTTGCGTTACCCTTTCCTTGCCTTGCCGTGCATTGCCTAGCCGTGCGTTGTCGTGCCTTAGCCTTGATTCCCCTTGCCGTGGCGTGCCTTTTGTTACACTTGCCTTGCCTGGCTTTGCCTTGCCTTCCTTTCCTTCCGTTACTCTTTCCTTGCCTGGCCGTGCATTGCCTAGCCTTGCATTGTCGTGCCTTATCCTTGCCTCACCTGACCGTGCCTTCCCCTGCGTTAACCTTTCCTTGCCTTGCCGTGCATTGCCTAGCCCCGCGTTGTCGTGCCTTAGCCTTCTTACCCCTTGCCGTGCCGTTCCTTCCGTTACCCTTGCCTTCCCTTGCTTTCCCTTGCCTTCCTTGCGTTCCGTTACTCTTTGCTTGCTTTCCGTGCATTGCCTAGGTTGCGTTGTCATGCCTTAGCCTTGCCTCGCCTGACCGTGCTTTCCCATGCGTTACCCTTTCCTTGCCTTGCCGTGCATTGCCTAGCGTGCGTTGTCGTGCCTTAGCCTTGTTTCCCCTTGCCGTGCCGTTCCTTCCGTTACACTTCTCTTTCCTTGCTTTCCCTTGCCTTCCTTACCTTCCGTTACTCTTTGCTTGCCTTCCGTGCATTGCCTAGCCTTGCGTTGTCGTGCCTTAGCCTTGCCTCGCCTGACCGTGCTTTGCCATGCGTTACCCTTTCCTTGCCTTGCCGTTCATTGCCTAGCATTCGGTGTCGTGCCTTAGACTTGTTCCCCCTTGCCGTGCCGTTCCTTCCGTTACCCTTGCCTTTCCTTGCTTTTCCTTGCCTTCCTTACCTTCCGTTACTCTTTGCTTGCCTTCCCTGAATTTCCTAGCCTTGCGTTGTCGTGCCTTAGCCTTGCCTCGCCTGACCGTGCTTTCCCATGCGTTACCCTTTCCTTGCCTTGCCGTGCATTGCCTAGCGTGCGTTGTCGTGCCTTAGCCTTGTTACCCCTTCCCGTGCCGTTCCTTCCGTTACCCTTGCCTTCCCTTGCTTTCCCTTGCCTTCCTTGCGTTCCGTTACTCTTTGCTTGCTTTCCGTGCATTGCCTAGCCTTGCGTTGTCATGCCTTAGGCTTGCCTCGCCTGACCGTGCTTTCCCATGCGTTACCCTTTCCTTGCCTTGCCGTGCATTGCCTAGCGTGTGTTGTCGTGCCTTAGACTTGTTTCCCCTTGCCGTGCCGTTCCTTCCGTTACACTTGCCTTTCTTTGCTTTCCCTTGCCTTCCTTACCTTCCGTTACTCTTTGCTTGCCTTCCGTGCATTGCCTAGCCTTGCGTTGTCGTGCCTAAGCCTTATCTCGCCTGACCGTGCCTTCCTTTGCTTTAAGCTTTCCTTGCATTGTCGTGCATTGCCTAGCCTTGCGTTGTCGTGCATTGGCCTTGCCTAGCCTCACCGTGCCTTGCCTTGCGTTACCCTTTCCTTGCCTTGCCGTGCATTGCCTAGCCGTGCGTTGTCGTGCCTTAGCCTTGATTCCCCTTGCCGTGGCGTGCCTTTTGTTACACTTGCCTTGCCTGGCTTTGCCTTGCCTTCCTTTCCTTCCGTTACTCTTTCCTTGCCTTGCCGTGCATTGCCTAGCCTTGCATTGTCGTGCCTTATCCTTGCCTCACCTGACCGTGCCTTCCCCTGCGTTACCCTTTCCTTGCCTTGCCGTGCATTGCCTAACCCTGCGTTGTCGTGCCTTAGCCTTCTTACCCCTTGCCGTGCCGTTCCTTCCGTTACCCTTGCCTTCCCTTGCTTTCCCTTGCCTTCCTTGCGTTCCGTTACTCTTTGCTTGCTTTCCGTGCATTGCCTAGCCTTGCGTTGTCATGCCTTAGCCTTGCCTCGCCTGACCGTGCTTTCCCATGCGTTACCCTTTCCTTGCCTTGCCGTGCATTGCCTAGCGTGCGTTGTCGTGCCTTAGACTTGTTTCCCCTTGCCGTGCCGTTCCTTCCGTTACACTTGCCTTTCCTTGCTTTCCCTTGCCTTCCTTACCTTCCGTTACTCTTTGCTTGCCTTCCGTGCATTGCCTAGCCTTGCGTTGTCGTGCCTTAGCCTTGCCTCGCCTGACCGTGCTTTCCCATGCGTTACCCTTTCCTTGCCTTGCCGTTCATTGCCTAGCGTTCGGTGTCGTGCCTTAGACTTGTTCCCCCTTGCCGTGCCGTTCCTTCCGTTACCCTTGCCTTTCCTTGCTTTTCCTTGCCTTCCTTACCTTCCGTTACTCTTTGCTTGCCTTCCCTGAATTTCCTAGTCTTGCATTGTCGTGCCTTAGCCTTGCCTCGCCTGACCGTGCTTTCCCATGCGTTACCCTTTCCTTGCCTTGCCGTGAATTGCCTAGCGTGCGTTGTCGTGCCTTAGCCTTGTTACCCCTTCCCGTGCCGTTCCTTCCGTTACTCTTGACTTCCCTTGCTTTCCCTTGCCTTCCTTGCGTTCCGTTACTCTTTGCTTGCTTTCCGTGCATTGCCTAGCCTTGCGTTGTCATGCCTTAGCCTTGCCTCGCCTGACCGTGCTTTCCCATGCGTTACCCTTTCCTTGCCTTGCCGTGCATTGCCTAGCGTGCGTTGTCGTGCCTTAGCCTTGTTTCCCCTTGCCGTGCCGTTCCTTCCGTTACACTTGCCTTTCTTTGCTTTCCCTTGCCTTCCTTACCTTCCGTTACTCTTTGCTTGCCTTCCGTGCTTTGCCTAGCCTTGCGTTGTCGTGCCTAAGCCTTATCTCGCCTGACCGTGCCTTCCTTTGCTTTAAGCTTTCCTTGCATTGTCGTGCATTGCCTAGCCTTGCGTTGTCGTGCATTAGCCTTGCCTAGCCTCACCGTGCCTTGCCTTGCGTTACCCTTTCCTTGCCTTGCCGTGCATTGCCTAGCCGTGCGTTGTCGTGCCTTAGCCTTGATTCCCCTTGCCGTGGCGTGCCTTTTGTTACACTTGCCTTGCCTGGCTTTGCCTTGCCTTCCTTTCCTTCCGTTACTCTTTCCTTGCCTTGCCGTGCATTGCCTAGCCTTGCATTGTCGTGCCTTATCCTTGCCTCACCTGACCGTGCCTTCCCCTGCGTTACCCTTTCCTTGCCTTGCCGTGCATTGCCTAGCCCTGCGTTGTCGTGCCTTAGCCTTGTTTCCCCTTGCCGTGCCGTTCCTTCCGTTACACTTGCCTTTCTTTGCTTTCCCTTGCCTTCCTTAACTTGCGTTACTCTTTGCTTGCCTTCCCTGCATTGCCTAGCCTTGCGTTGTCGTGCCTTAGCCTTGCCTCCCCTGACCGTTCTTTCCCATGCGTTACCCTTTCCTTGCCTTGCCGTGCATTGCCCAGCCTGCGTTGCCGTGCCTTAGCCTTGTTTCCCCTTGCCGTGCAGGTCCTTCCGTTACCCTTGCCTTTCCTTGCTTTTCCTTGGCTTGCTTAACTTCCGTTACTCTTTGCTTCCCTTCCCTGCATTGCCTAGCCTTGCGTTGTCGTGCCTTAGCCTTATCTCGCCTGACCGTGCCTTCCTTTGCTTTAAGCTTTCCTTGCATTGTCGTGCATTGCCTAGCCTTGCGTTGTCATGCCTTAGCCTTGCATCGCCTGACCGTGCTTTCCCATGCGTTACCCTTTCCTTGCCTTTCCGTGCATTGCCTAGCCGTGCGTTGTCGTACCTTAGCCTTGATTCCCCTTGCCGTGCCGTTCCTTCCGTTACACTTGCCTTTCCTTCCTTTCCATTGCCTTCCTTACCTTCCGTTACACTTTGCTTGCCTTCCGTGCATTGCCTAGCCTTGCGTTGTCGTGCCTTAGCGTTGCCTCGCCTGACCGTGCTTTCAAATGCGTTACCCTTTCCTTGCCTTGCCGTTCATTGCCTAGCGTTCGGTGTCGTGCCTTAGACTTGTTTCCCCTTACCGTGCCGTTCCTTCTGTCACCCTGGCCTTTCCTTCCTTTTCCTTGCCTTGCTTACCTTCCGTTACTCTTTGCTTGCCTTCCCTGAATTTCCTAGCCTTGCGTTGTCGTGCCTTAGCCTTATCTCGCCTGACCTTGCCTTCCTTTGCTTTAAGCTTTCCTTGCATTGTCGTGCATCGCCTAGCCTTGCGTTGTCGTGCATTAGCCTTGCCTAGCCTCACCGTGCCTTGCCTTGCGTTACCCTTTCCTTGCCTTGCCGTGCATTGCCTAGCCGTGCGTTGTCGAGCCTTAGCCTTATCTCGCCTGACCGTGCCTTCCTTTGCTTTAAGCTTTCCTTGCATTGTCGTGCATTGCCTAGCCTTGCGTTGTCGTGCATTAGCCTTGCCTAGCCTCACCGTGCCTTGCCTTGCGTTACCCTTTCCTTGCCTTGCCGTGCATTGCCTAGCCGTGCGTTGTCGTGCCTTAGCCTTGATTCCCCTTACCGTGGCGTGCCTTTTGTTACACTTGCCTTGCCTGGCTTTGCCTTGCCTTCCTTTCCTTCCGTTACTCTTTCCTTGCCTGGCCGTGCATTGCGTAGCCTTGCATTGTCGTGCCTTATCCTTGCCTCACCTGACCGTGCCTTCCCCTGCGTTACCCTTTCCTTGCCTTGCCGTGCATTGCCTAGCCCTGCGTTGTCGTGCCTTAGCCTTCTTACCCCTTGCCGTGCCGTTCCTTCCGTTACCCTTGCCTTCCCTTGCTTTCCCTTGCCTTCCTTGCGTTCCGTTACTCTTTGCTTGCTTTCCGTGCATTGCCTAGCCTTGCGTTGTTATGCCTTAGCCTTGGCTCGCCTGACCGTGCTTTCCCATGCGTTACCCTTTCCTTGCCTTGCCGTGCATTGCCTAGCGTGCGTTGTCGTGCCTTAGCCTTGTTTCCCCTTGCCGTGCCGTTCCTTCCGTTACACTTGCCATTCCTTGCTTTCCCTTGCCTTCCTTACCTTCCGTTACTCTTTGCTTGCCTTCCGTGCATTGCCTAGCCTTGCGTTGTCGTGCCTTAGCCTTGCCTCGCCTGACCGTGCTTTCCCATGCGTTACCCTTTCCTTGCCTTGCCGTTCATTGCCTAGCGTTCGGTGTCGTGCCTTAGACTTGTTCCCCCTTGCCGTGCCGTTCCTTCCGTTACCCTTGCCTTTCCTTGCTTTTCCTTGCCTTCCTTACCTTCCGTTACTCTTTGCTTGCCTTCCCTGAATTTCCTAGCCTTGCGTTGTCGTGCCTTAGCCTTGCCTCGCCTGACCGTGCTTTCCCATGCGTTACCCTTTCCTTGCCTTGCCGTGCATTGCCTAGCGTGCGTTGTCGTGCCTTAGCCTTGTTACCCCTTCCCGTGCCGTTCCTTCCGTTACCCTTGCCTTCCCTTGCTTTCCCTTGCCTTCCTTGCGTTCCGTTACTCTTTGCTTGCTTTCCGTGCATTGCCTAGCCTTGCGTTGTCATGCCTTAGCCTTGCCTCGCCTGACCGTGCTTTCCCATGCGTTACCCTTTCCTTGCCTTGCCGTGCATTGCCTAGCGTGCGTTGTCGTGCCTTAGACTTGTTTCCCCTTGCCGTGCCGTTCCTTCCGTTACACTTGCCTTTCTTTGCTTTCCCTTGCCTTCCTTACCTTCCGTTACTCTTTGCTTGCCTTCCGTGCATTGCCTAGCCTTGCGTTGTCGTGCCTAAGCCTTATCTCGCCTGACCGTGCCTTCCTTTGCTTTAAGCTTTCCTTGCATTGTCGTGCATTGCCTAGCCTTGCGTTGTCGTGCATTAGCCTTGCCTAGCCTCACCGTGCCTTGCCTTGCGTTACCCTTTCCTTGCCTTGCCGTGCATTGCCTAACCGTGCGTTGTCGTGCCTTAGCCTTGATTCCCCTCGCCGTGGCGTGCCTTTTGTTACACTTCCCTTGCCTGCCTTTGCCTTGCATTCCTTTTCTTCCGTTTCTCTTTCCTTGCCTTACCGTGCACTGCCTAGCCTTGCATTGTCGTGCCTTATCCTTGCCTCACCTGACCGTGCCTTCCCCTGCGTTACCATTTCCTTGCCTTGCCGTGCATTGCCTAGCCCTGCGTTGTCGTGCCTTAGCCTTGTTACCCCTTGCCGTGCCGTTCCTTCCGTTACCCTTGCCTTCCCTTGCTTTCCCTTGCCTTCCTTGCGTTCCGTTACACTTTGCTTGCTTTCCGTGCATTGCCTAGCCTTGCGTTATCATGCCTTAGCCTTGCCTCGCCTGACCGTGCTTTCCCATGCGTTACCCTTTCCTTGCCTTTCCGTGCATTGCCTAGCGTGCGTTGTCGTGCCTTAGACTTGTTTCCCCTTGCCGTGCCGTTCCTTCCGTTACACTTGCCTTTCCTTGCTTTCCCTTGCCTTCCTTACCTTCCGTTACTCTTTGCTTGCCTTCCGTGCATTGCCTAGCCTTGCGTTGTCGTGCCTTAGCCTTGCCTCGCCTGACCGTGCTTTCCCATGCGTTACCCTTTCCTTGCCTTGCCGTTCATTGCCTAGCGTTCGGTGTCGTGCCTTAGACTTGTTCCCCCTTGCCGTGCCGTTCCTTCCGTTACCCTTGCCTTTCCTTGCTTTTCCTTGCCTTCCTTACCTTCCGTTACTCTTTGCTTGCCTTCCCTGAATTTCCTAGTCTTGCATTGTCGTGCCTTAACCTTGCCTCGCCTGACCGTGCTTTCCCATGCGTTACCCTTTCCTTGCCTTGCCGTGAATTGCCTAGCGTGCGTTGTCGTGCCTTAGCCTTGTTACCCCTTCCCGTGCCGTTCCTTCCGTTACCCTTGCCTTCCCTTGCTTTCCCTTGCCTTCCTTGCGTTCCGTTACTCTTTGCTTGCTTTCCGTGCATTGCCTAGCCTTGCGTTGTCGTGCCTAAGCCTTATCTCGCCTGACCGTGCCTTCCTTTGCTTTAAGCTTTCCTTGCATTGTCGTGCATTGCCTAGCCTTGCGTTGTCGTGCATTAGGCTTGCCTCGCCTGACCGTGCTTTCCCATGCGTTACCCTTTCCTTGCCTTGCCGTGCATTGCCTAGCGTGCGTTGTCGTGCCTTAGCCTTGTTTCCCCTTGCCGTGCCGTTCCTTCCGTTACACTTGCCTTTCTTTGCTTTCCCTTGCCTTCCTTACCTTCCGTTACTCTTTGCTTGCCTTCCGTGCATTGCCTAGCCTTGCGTTGTCGTGCCTAAGCCTTATCTCGCCTGACCGTGCCTTCCTTTGCTTTAAGCTTTCCTTGCATTGTCGTGCATTGCCTAGCCTTGCGTTGTCGTGCATTAGCCTTGCCTAGCCTCACCGTGCCTTGCCTTGCGTTACCCTTTCCTTGCCTTGCCGTGCATTGCCTAGCCGTGCGTTGTCGTGCCTTAGCCTTGATTCCCCTTGCCGTGGCGTGCCTTTTGTTACACTTGCCTTGCCTGGCTTTGCCTTGCCTTCCTTTCCTTCCGTTACTCTTTCCTTGCCTTGCCGTGCATTGCCTAGCCTTGCATTGTCGTGCCTTATCCTTGCCTCACCTGACCGTGCCTTCCCCTGCGTTACCCTTTCCTTGCCTTGCCGTGCATTGCCTAGCCCTGCGTTGTCGTGCCTTAGCCTTGTTTCCCCTTGCCGTGCCGTTCCTTCCGTTACACTTGCCTTTCTTTGCTTTCCCTTGCCTTCCTTACCTTGCGTTACTCTTTGCTTGCCTTCCGTGCATTGCCTAGCCTTGCGTTGTCGTGCCTTAGCCTTGCCTCGCCTGAACGTGCTTTCCCATGCGTTACCCTTTCCTTGCCTTGCCGTGCATTGCCCAGCCTGCGTTGCCGTGCCTTAGCCTTGTTTCCCCTTGCCGTGCAGTTCCTTCCGTTACCCTTGCCTTTCCTTGCTTTTCCTTGGCTTGCTTAACTTCCGTCACTCTTTGCTTCCCTTCCCTGCATTGCCTAGCCTTGCGTTGTCGTGCCTTAGCCTTATCTCGCCTGACCGTGCCTTCCTTTGCTTTAAGCTTTCCTTGCATTGTCGTGCATTGCCTAGCCTTGCGTTGTCGTGCATTAGCCTTGCCTAGCCTCACCGTGCCTTGCCTTGCGTTACCCTTTCCTTGCCTTGCCGTGCATTGCCTAGCCGTGCGTTGTCGTGCCTTAGCCTTGTTTCCCCTTGCCGTGGCGTGCCTTTTGTTACACTTGCCTTTCCTGGCTTTGACTTGCCTTCCTTTCCTTCCGTTACTCTTTCCTTGCCTTGCCGTGCATTGCCTAGCCTTACATTGTCGTGCCTTATCCTTGCCTCACCTGACCGTGCCTTCCCCTGCGTTACCCTTTCCTTGCCTTGCCGGGCATTGCCTAGCCCTGCGTTGCCGTGCCTTAGCCTTGTTACCCCTTGCCGTGCCGTTCCTTCCGTTACCCTTGCCTTCCCTTGCTTTCCCTTGCCTTCCTTGCGTTCCGTTACTCTTTGCTTGCTTTCCGTGCATTGCCTAGCCTTGCGTTGTCATGCCTTAGCCTTGCATCGCCTGACCGTGCTTTCCCATGCGTTACCCTTTCCTTGCCTTTCCGTGCATTGCCTAGCCGTGCGTTGTCGTACCTTAGCCTTGTTTCCCCTTGCCGTGCCGTTCCTTCCGTTACACTTGCCTTTCCTTCCTTTCCATTGCCTTCCTTACCTTCCGTTACACTTTGCTTGCCTTCCGTGCATTGCCTAGCCTTGCGTTGTCGTGCCTTAGCGTTGCCTCGCCTGACCGTGCTTTCAAATGCGTTACCCTTTCCTTGCCTTGCCGTTCATTGCCTAGCGTTCGGTGTCGTGCCTTAGACTTGTTTCCCCTTGCCGTGCCGTTCCTTCTGTTACCCTGGCCTTTCCTTCCTTTTCCTTGCCTTGCTTACCTTCCGTTACTCTTTGCTTGCCTTCCCTGAATTTCCTAGCCTTGCGTTGTCGTGCCTTAGCCTTATCTCGCCTGACCTTGCCTTCCTTTGCTTTAAGCTTTCCTTGCATTGTCGTGCATCGCCTAGCCTTGCGTTTTCGTGCAATAGCCTTGCCTAGCCTCACCGTGCCTTTCCTTGCGTTACCCTTTGCTTGCCTTGCCGTGCATTGCCTAGCCTTGCGTTGTCGTGCCTTAGCCTTATCTCGCCTGACCGTGCCTTCCTTTGCTTTAAGCTTTCCTTGCCTTGCCGTGCATTGCCTAGCCGTGCGTTGTCGTGCCTTAGCCTTGATTCCCCTTGCCGTGGCGTGCCTTTTGTTACACTTGCCTTGCCTGGCTTTGCCTTGCCTTCCTTTCCTTCCGTTACTCTTTCCTTGCCTTGCCGTGCATTGCCTAGCCTTGCATTGTCGTGCCTTATCCTTGCCTCACCTGACCGTGCCGTCCCCTGCGTTAGCCTTTCCTTGCCTTGCCGTCCATTGCCTAGCCCTGCGTTGTCGTGCCTTAGCCTTGTTTCCCCTTGCCGTGCCGTTCCTTCCGTTACCCTTGCCTTTCCTTGCTTTTCCTTGCCTTCCTTACCTTCCGTTACTCTTTGCTTGCCTTCCCTGAATTTCCTAGCCTTGCGTTGTCGTGCCTTAGCCTTGCCTCACCTGACCGTGCCTTCCCCTGCGTTACCCTTTCCTTGCCTTGCCGTGCATTGCCTAGCCCTGCGTTGTCGTGCCTTAGCCTTGTTTCCCCTTGCCGTGCCGTTCCTTCCGTTACACTTGCCTTTCTTTGCTTTCCCTTGCCTTCCTTACCTTGCGTTACTCTTTGCTTGCCTTCCGTGCATTGCCTAGCCGTGCGTTGTCGTGCCTTAGCCTTGCCTCGCCTGAACGTGCTTTCCCATGCGTTACCCTTTCCTTGCCTTGCCGTGCATTGCCCAGCCTGCGTTGCCGTGCCTTAGCCTTGTTTCCCCTTGCCGTGCAGTTCCTTCCGTTACACTTGCCTTTCCTTGCTTTTCCTTGGCTTGCTTAACTTCCGTTACTCTTTGCTTCCCTTCCCTGCATTGCCTAGCCTTGCGTTGTCGTGCCTTAGCCTTATCTCGCCGGACCGTGCCTTCCTTTGCTTTAAGCTTTCCTTGCATTGTCGTGCATTGCCTAGCCTTGCGTTGTCGTGCATTAGCCTTGCCTAGCCTCACCGTGCCTTGCCTTGCGTTACCCTTTCCTTGCCTTGCCGTGCATTGCCTAGCCGTGCGTTGTCGTGCCTTAGCCTTGATTCCCCTTGCCGTGGCGTGCCTTTTGTTACACTTGCCTTGCCTGGCTTTGCCTTGCCTTCCTTTCCTTCCGTTACTCTTTCCTTGCCTGGCCGTGCATTGCCTAGCCTTGCATTGTCGTGCCTTATCCTTGCCTCACCTGACCGTGCCTTCCCCTGCGTTACCCTTTCCTTGCCTTGCCGTGCATTGCCTAGCCCTGCGTTGTCGTGCCTTAGCCTTCTTACCCCTTGCCGTGCCGTTCCTTCCGTTACCCTTGCCTTCCCTTGCTTTCCCTTGCCTTCCTTGCGTTCCGTTACTCTTTGCTTGCTTTCCGTGCATTGCCTAGCCTTGCGTTGTTATGCCTTAGCCTTGGCTCGCCTGACCGTGCTTTCCCATGCGTTACCCTTTCCTTGCCTTGCCGTGCATTGCCTAGCGTGCGTTGTCGTGCCTTAGCCTTGTTTCCCCTTGCCGTGCCGTTCCTTCCGTTACACTTGCCTTTCCTTGCTTTCCCTTGCCTTCCTTACCTTCCGTTACTCTTTGCTTGCCTTCCGTGCATTGCCTAGCCTTGCGTTGTCGTGCCTTAGCCTTGCCTCGCCTGACCGTGCTTTCCCATGCGTTACCCTTTCCTTGCCTTGCCGTTCATTGCCTAGCGTTCGGTGTCGTGCCTTAGACTTGTTCCCCCTTGCCGTGCCGTTCCTTCCGTTACCCTTGCCTTTCCTTGCTTTTCCTTGCCTTCCTTACCTTCCGTTACTCTTTGCTTGCCTTCCCTGAATTTCCTAGCCTTGCGTTGTCGTGCCTTAGCCTTGCCTCGCCTGACCGTGCTTTCCCATGCGTTACCCTTTCCTTGCCTTGCCGTGCATTGCCTAGCGTGCGTTGTCGTGCCTTAGCCTTGTTACCCCTTCCCGTGCCGTTCCTTCCGTTACCCTTGCCTTCCCTTGCTTTCCCTTGCCTTCCTTGCGTTCCGTTACTCTTTGCTTGCTTTCCGTGCATTGCCTAGCCTTGCGTTGTCATGCCTTAGGCTTGCCTCGCCTGACCGTGCTTTCCCATGCGTTACCCTTTCCTTGCCTTGCCGTGCATTGCCTAGCGTGCGTTGTCGTGCCTTAGACTTGTTTCCCCTTGCCGTGCCGTTCCTTCCGTTACACTTGCCTTTCTTTGCTTTCCCTTGCCTTCCTTACCTTCCGTTACTCTTTGCTTGCCTTCCGTGCATTGCCTAGCCTTGCGTTGTCGTGCCTAAGCCTTATCTCGCCTGACCGTGCCTTCCTTTGCTTTAAGCTTTCCTTGCATTGTCGTGCATTGCCTAGCCTTGCGTTGTCGTGCATTAGCCTTGCCTAGCCTCACCGTGCCTTGCCTTGCGTTACCCTTTCCTTGCCTTGCCGTGCATTGCCTACCCGTGCGTTGTCGTGCCTTAGCCTTGATTCCCCTCGCCGTGGCGTGCCTTTTGTTACACTTGCCTTGCCTGGCTTTGCCTTGCCTTCCTTGCGTTCCGTTACTCTTTGCTTGCTTTCCGTGCATTGCCTAGCCTTGCGTTATCATGCCTTAGCCTTGCCTCGCCTGACCGTGCTTTCCCATGCGTTACCCTTTCCTTGCCTTGCCGTTCATTGCCTAGCGTTCGGTGTCGTGCCTTAGACTTGTTCCCCCTTGCCGTGCCGTTCCTTCCGTTACCCTTGCCTTTCCTTGCTTTTCCTTGCCTTCCTTACCTTCCGTTACTCTTTGCTTGCCTTCCCTGAATTTCCTAGTCTTGCATTGTCGTGCCTTAGCCTTGCCTCGCCTGACCGTGCTTTCCCATGCGTTACCCTTTCCTTGCCTTGCCGTGAATTGCCTAGCGTGCGTTGTCGTGCCTTACCCTTGTTACCCCTTCCCGTGCCGTTCCTTCCGTTACCCTTGCCTTCCCTTGCTTTCCCTTGCCTTCCTTGCGTTCCGTTACTCTTTGCTTGCTTTCCGTGCATTGCCTACCCTTGCGTTGTCATGCCTTAGGCTTGCCTCGCCTGACCGTGCTTTCCCATGCGTTACCCTTTCCTTGCCTTGCCGTGCATTGCCTAGCGTGCGTTGTCGTGCCTTAGCCTTGTTTCCCCTTGCCGTGCCGTTCCTTCCGTTACACTTGCCTTTCTTTGCTTTCCCTTGCCTTCCTTACCTTCCGTTACTCTTTGCTTGCCTTCCGTGCATTGCCTAGCCTTGCGTTGTCGTGCCTAAGCCTTATCTCGCCTGACCGTGCCTTCCTTTGCTTTAAGCTTTCCTTGCATTGTCGTGCATTGCCTAGCCTTGCGTTGTCGTGCATTAGCCTTGCCTAGCCTCACCGTGCCTTGCCTTGCGTTACCCTTTCCTTGCCTTGCCGTGCATTGCCTAGCCGTGCGTTGTCGTGCCTTAGCCTTGATTCCCCTTGCCGTGGCGTGCCTTTTGTTACACTTGCCTTGCCTGGCTTTGCCTTGCCTTCCTTTCCTTCCCTTACTCTTTCCTTGCCTTGCCGTGCATTGCCTAGCCTTGCATTGTCGTGCCTTATCCTTGCCTCACCTGACCGTACCTTCCCCTGCGTTACCCTTTCCTTGCCTTGCCGTGCATTGCCTAGCCCTGCGTTGTCGTGCCTTAGCCTTGTTTCCCCTTGCCGTGCCGTTCCTTCCGTTACACTTGCCTTTCTTTGCTTTCCCTTGCCTTCCTTACCTTGCGTTACTCTTTGCTTGCCTTCCGTGCATTGCCTAGCCTTGCGTTGTCATACCTTAGCCTTGCCTCGCCTGAACGTGCTTTCCCATGCGTTACCCTTTCCTTGCCTTGCCGTGCATTGCCCAGACTGCGTTGCCGTGCCTTAGCCTTGTTTCCCCTTGCCGTGCAGTTCCTTCCGTTACCCTTGCCTTTCCTTGCTTTTCCTTGGCTTGCTTAACTTCCGTCACTCTTTGCTTCCCTTCCCTGCATTGCCTAGCCTTGCGTTGTCGTGCCTTAGCCTTATCTCGCCTGACCGTGCCTTCCTTTGCTTTAAGCTTTCCTTGCATTGTCGTGCATTGCCTAGCCTTGCGTTGTCGTGCATTAGCCTTGCCTAGCCTCACCGTGCCTTGCCTTGCATTACCCTTTCCTTGCCTTGCCGTGCATTGCCTAGCCGTGCGTTGTCGTGCCTTAGCCTTGTTTCCCCTTGCCGTGGCGTGCCTTTTGTTACACTTGCCTTTCCTGGCTTTGACTTGCCTTCCTTTCCTTCCGTTACTCTTTCCTTGCCTTGCCGTGCATTGCCTAGCCTTACATTGTCGTGCCTTATCCTTGCCTCACCTGACCGTGCCTTCCCCTGCGTTACCCTTTCCTTGCCTTGCCGGGCATTGCCTAGCCCTGCGTTGCCGTGCCTTAGCCTTGTTACCCCTTGCCGTGCCGTTCCTTCCGTTACCCTTGCCTTCCCTTGCTTTCCCTTGCCTTCCTTGCGTTCCGTTACTCTTTGCTTGCTTTCCGAGCATTGCCTAGCCTTGCGTTGTCATGCCTTAGCCTTGCATCGCCTGACCGTGCTTTCCCATGCGTTACCCTTTCCTTGCCTTTCCGTGCATTGCCTAGCCGTGCGTTGTCGTACCTTAGCCTTGTTTCCCCTTGCCGTGCCGTTCCTTCCGTTACACTTGCCTTTCCTTCCTTTCCATTGCCTTCCTTACCTTCCGTTACACTTTGCTTGCCTTCCGTGCATTGCCTAGCCTTGCGTTGTCGTGCCTTAGCGTTGCCTCGCCTGACCGTGCTTTCAAATGCGTTACCCTTTCCTTGCCTTGCCGTTCATTGCCTAGCGTTCGGTGTCGTGCCTTAGACTTGTTTCCCCTTGCCGTGCCGTTCCTTCTGTTACCCTGGCCTTTCCTTCCTTTTCCTTGCCTTGCTTACCTTCCGTTACTCTTTGCTTGCCTTCCCTGAATTTCCTAGCCTTGCGTTGTCGTGCCTTAGCCTTATCTCGCCTGACCTTGCCTTCCTTTGCTTTAAGCTTTCCTTGCATTGTCGTGCATCGCCTAGCCTTGCGTTTTCGTGCAATAGCCTTGCCTAGCCTCACCGTGCCTTTGTTGCGTTACCCTTTGCTTGCCTTGCCGTGCATTGCCTAGCCTTGCGTTGTCGTGCCTTAGCCTTATCTCGCCTGACCGTGCCTTCCTTTGCTTTAAGCTTTCCTTGCCTTGCCGTGCATTGCCTAGCCGTGCGTTGTCGTGCCTTAGCCTTGATTCCCCTTGCCGTGGCGTGCCTTTTGTTACACTTGCCTTGCCTGGCTTTGCCTTGCCTTCCTTTCCTTCCGTTACTCTTTCCTTGCCTTGCCGTGCATTGCCTAGCCTTGCATTGTCGTGCCTTTTCCTTGCCTCACCTGACCGTGCCTTCCCCTGCGTTAGCCTTTCCTTGCCTTGCCGTCCATTGCCTAGCCCTGCGTTGTCGTGCCTTAGCCTTGTTTCCCCTTGCCGTGCCGTTCCTTCCGTTACACTTGCCTTTCTTTGCTTTCCCTTGCCTTCCTTACCTTGCGTTACTCTTTGCTTGCCTTCCGTGCATTGCCTAGCCTTGCGTTGTCGTGCCTTAGCCTTGCCTCGCCTGAACGTGCTTTCCCATGCGTTACCCTTTCCTTGCCTTGCCGTGCATTGCCCAGCCTGCGTTGCCGTGCCTTAGCCTTGTTTCCCCTTGCCGTGCCGTTCCTTCCGTTACACTTGCCTTTCCTTGCTTTTCCTTGCCTTCCTTACCTTCCGTTACTCTTTGCTTGCCTTCCCTGCATTGCCTAGCCTTGCGTTGTCGTGCCTTAGCCTTGCCTCGCCTGACCGTGCTTTCCCATGCGTTACCCTTTCCTTGCATTGTCGTGCATTGCCTAGCCTTGCGTTGTCGTGCATTAGCCTTGCCTAGCCTTTTGTTCACCGTGCCTTGCCTTGCGTTACCCTTTGCCTTGCCTTGCCGTGCATTGGCTAGCCTTGCGTTGTCGTGCCTTAGCGTTGCCTCGCCTGACCGTGCTTTCAAATGCGTTACCCTTTCCTTGCCTTGCCGTTCATTGCCTAGTGTTCGGTGTCGTGCCTTAGACTTGTTTCCCCTTACCGTGCCGTTCCTTCTGTTACCCTGGCCTTTCCTTCCTTTTCCTTGCCTTGCTTACCTTCCGTTACTCTTTGCTTGCCTTCCCTGAATTTCCTAGCCTTGCGTTGTCGTGCCTTAGCCTTATCTCGCCTGACCTTGCCTTCCTTTGCTTTAAGCTTTCCTTGCATTGTCGTGCATCGCCTAGCCTTGCGTTTTCGTGTATTAGCCTTGCCTAGCCTTACCGTGCCTTTCCTTGCGTTACCCTTTGCTTGCCTTGCCGTGCATTGCCTAGCCTTGCGTTGTCGTGCCTTAGCCTTATCTCGCCTGACCGTGCCTTCCTTTGCTTTATGCTTTCCTTGCATTGTCGTGCATTGCCTAGCCTTGCGTTGTCGTGCATTAGCCTTGCCTAGCCTCACCGTGCCTTGCCTTGCGTTACCCTTTCCTTGCCTTGCCGTGCATTGCCTAGCCGTGCGTTGTCGTGCCTTAGCCTTGATTCCCCTTGCCGTGGCGTGCCTTTTGTTACACTTGCCTTGCCTGGCTTTGCCTTGCCTTCCTTTCCTTCCGTTACTCTTTCCTTGCCTGGCCGTGCATTGCCTAGCCTTGCATTGTCGTGCCTTATCCTTGCCTCACCTGACCGTGCCTTCCCCTGCGTTACCCTTTCCTTGCCTTGCCGTGCATTGCCTAGCCCTGCGTTGTCGTGCCTTAGCCTTCTTACCCCTTGCCGTGCCGTTCCTTCCGTTACCCTTGCCTTCCCTTGCTTTCCCTTGCCTTCCTTGCGTTCCGTTACTCTTTGCTTGCTTTCCGTGCATTGCCTAGCCTTGCGTTGTCATGCCTTAGCCTTGCCTCGCCTGACCGTGCTTTCCCATGCGTTACCCTTTCCTTGCCTTGCCGTGCATTGCCTAGCGTGCGTTGTCGTGCCTTAGACTTGTTTCCCCTTGCCGTGCCGTTCCTTCCGTTACACTTGCCTTTCCTTGCTTTTCCTTGCCTTCCTTACCTTCCGTTACTCTTTGCTTGCCTTCCGTGCATTGCCTAGCCTTGCGTTGTCGTGCCTTAGCCTTGCCTCGCCTGACCGTGCTTTCCCATGCGTTACCCTTTCCTTGCCTTGCCGTTCATTGCCTAGCGTTCGGTGTCGTGCCTTAGACTTGTTCCCCCTTGCCGTGCCGTTCCTTCCGTTACCCTTGCCTTTCCTTGCTTTTCCTTGCCTTCCTTACCTTCCGTTACTCTTTGCTTGCCTTCCCTGAATTTCCTAGTCTTGCATTGTCGTGCCTTAGCCTTGCCTCGCCTGACCGTGCTTTCCCATGCGTTACCCTTTCCTTGCCTTGCCGTGAATTGCCTAGCGTGCGTTGTCGTGCCTTAGCCTTGTTACCCCTTCCCGTGCCGTTCCTTCCGTTACTCTTGACTTCCCTTGCTTTCCCTTGCCTTCCTTGCGTTCCGTTACTCTTTGCTTGCTTTCCGTGCATTGCCTAGCCTTGCGTTGTCATGCCTTAGCCTTGCCTCGCCTGACCGTGCTTTCCCATGCGTTACCCTTTCCTTGGCTTGCCGTGCATTGCCTAGCGTGCGTTGTCGTGCCTTAGCCTTGTTTCCCCTTGCCGTGCCGTTCCTTCCGTTACACTTGCCTTTCTTTGCTTTCCCTTGCCTTCCTTACCTTCCGTTACTCTTTGCTTGCCTTCCGTGCATTGCCTAGCCTTGCGTTGTCGTGCCTAAGCCTTATCTCGCCTGACCGTGCCTTCCTTTGCTTTAAGCTTTCCTTGCATTGTCGTGCATTGCCTAGCCTTGCGTTGTCGTGCATTAGCCTTGCCTAGCCTCACCGTGCCTTGCCTTGCGTTACCCTTTCCTTGCCTTGCCGTGCATTGCCTAGCCGTGCGTTGTCGTGCCTTAGCCTTGATTCCCCTTGCCGTGGCGTGCCTTTTGTTACACTTGCCTTGCCTGGCTTTGCCTTGCCTTCCTTTCCTTCCGTTACTCTTTCCTTGCCTTGCCGTGCATTGCCTAGCCTTGCATTGTCGTGCCTTATCCTTGCCTCGCCTGACCGTGCCTTCCCCTGCGTTACCCTTTCCTTGCCTTGCCGTGCATTGCCTAGCCCTGCGTTGTCGTGCCTTAGCCTTGTTTCCCCTTGCCGTGCCGTTCCTTCCGTTACACTTGCCTTTCTTTGCTTTCCCTTGCCTTCCTTACCTTGCGTTACTCTTTGCTTGCCTTCCGTGCATTGCCTAGCCTTGCGTTGTCGTGCCTTAGCCTTGCCTCGCCTGACCGTGCTTTCCCATGCGTTACCCTTTCCTTGCCTTGCCGTGCATTGCCCAGCCTGCGTTGCCGTGCCTTAGCCTTGTTTCCCCTTGCCGTGCAGTTCCTTCCGTTACCCTTGCCTTTCCTTGCTTTTCCTTGGCTTGCTTAACTTCCGTTACTCTTTGCTTCCCTTCCCTGCATTGCCTAGCCTTGCGTTGTCGTGCCTTAGCCTTATCTCGCCTGACCGTGCCTTCCTTTGCTTTAAGCTTTCCTTGCATTGTCGTGCATTGCCTAGCCTTGCGTTGTCGTGCATTAGCCTTGCCTAGCCTCACCGTGCCTTGCCTTGCGTTACCCTTTCCTTGCCTTGCCGTGCATTGCCTAGCCGTGCGTTGTCGTGCCTTAGCCTTGTTTCCCCTTGCCGTGGCGTGCCTTTTGTTACACTTGCCTTGCCTGGCTTTGCCTTGCCTTCCTTTCCTTCCGTTACTCTTTCCTTGCCTTGCCGTGCATTGCCTAGCCTTACATTGTCGTGCCTTATCCTTGCCTCACCTGACCGTGCCTTCCCCTGCGTTACCCTTTCCTTGCCTTGCCGGGCATTGCCTAGCCCTGCGTTGCCGTGCCTTAGCCTTGTTACCCCTTGCCGTGCCGTTCCTTCCGTTACCCTTGCCTTCCCTTGCTTTCCCTTGCCTTCCTTGCGTTCCGTTACTCTTTGCTTGCTTTCCGTGCATTGCCTAGCCTTGCGTTGTCATGCCTTAGCCTTGCATCGCCTGACCGTGCTTTCCCATGCGTTACCCTTTCCTTGCATTTCCGTGCATTGCCTAGCCGTGCGTTGTCGTACCTTAGCCTTGTTTCCCCTTGCCGTGCCGTTCCTTCCGTTACACTTGCCTTTCCTTCCTTTCCATTGCCTTCCTTACCTTCCGTTACACTTTGCTTGCCTTCCGTGCATTGCCTAGCCTTGCGTTGTCGTGCCTTAGCGTTGCCTCGCCTGACCGTGCTTTCAAATGCGTTACCCTTTCCTTGCCTTGCCGTTCATTGCCTAGCGTTCGGTGTCGTGCCTTAGACTTGTTTCCCCTTGCCGTGCCGTTCCTTCTGTTACCCTGGCCTTTCCTTCCTTTTCCTTGCCTTGCTTACCTTCCGTTACTCTTTGCTTGCCTTCCCTGAATTTCCTAGCCTTGCGTTGTCGTGCCTTAGCCTTATCTCGCCTGACCTTGCCTTCCTTTGCTTTAAGCTTTCCTTGCATTGTCGTGCATCGCCTAGCCTTGCGTTTTCGTGCAATAGCCTTGCCTAGCCTCACCGTGCCTTTCCTTGCGTTACCCTTTGCTTGCCTTGCCGTGCATTGCCTAGCCTTGCGTTGTCGTGCCTTAGCCTTATCTCGCCTGACCGTGCCTTCCTTTGCTTTAAGCTTTCCTTGCCTTGCCGTGCATTGCCTAGCCGTGCGTTGTCGTGCCTTAGCCTTGATTCCCCTTGCCGTGGCGTGCCTTTTGTTACACTTGCCTTGCCTGGCTTTGCCTTGCCTTCCTTTCCTTCCGTTACTCTTTCCTTGCCTTGCCGTGCATTGCCTAGCCTTGCATTGTCGTGCCTTATCCTTGCCTCACCTGACCGTGCCTTCCCCGTTACCCTTTCCTTGCCTTGCCGTGCGTTAGCCTTTCCTTGCCTTGCCGTCCATTGCCTAGCCCTGCGTTGTCGTGCCTTAGCCTTGTTTCCCCTTGCCGTGCCGTTCCTTCCGTTACACTTGCCTTTCTTTGCTTTCCCTTGCCTTCCTTACCTTGCGTTACTCTTTGCTTGCCTTCCGTGCATTGCCTAGCCTTGCGTTGTCGTGCCTTAGCCTTGCCTCGCCTGAACGTGCTTTCCCATGCGTTACCCTTTCCTTGCCTTGCCGTGCATTGCCCAGCCTGCGTTGCCGTGCCTTAGCCTTGTTTCCCCTTGCCGTGCAGTTCCTTCCGTTACCCTTGCCTTTCCTTGCTTTTCCTTGGCTTGCTTAACTTCCGTCACTCTTTGCTTCCCTTCCCTGCATTGCCTAGCCTTGCGTTGTCGTGCCTTAGCCTTATCTCGCCTGACCGTGCCTTCCTTTGCTTTAAGCTTTCCTTGCATTGTCGTGCATTGCCTAGCCTTGCGTTGTCGTGCATTAGCCTTGCCTAGCCTCACCGTGCCTTGCCTTGCGTTACCCTTTGCTTGCCTTGCCGTGCATTGGCTAGCCTTGCGTTGTCGTGCCTTAGCGTTGCCTCGCCTGACCGTGCTTTCAAATGCGTTACCCTTTCCTTGCCTTGCCGTTCATTGCCTAGTGTTCGGTGTCGTGCCTTAGACTTGTTTCCCCTTACCGTGCCGTTCCTTCTGTTACCCTGGCCTTTCCTTCCTTTTCCTTGCCTTGCTTACCTTCCGTTACTCTTTGCTTGCCTTCCCTGAATTTCCTAGCCTTGCGTTGTCGTGCCTTAGCCTTATCTCGCCTGACCTTGCCTTCCTTTGCTTTAAGCTTTCCTTGCATTGTCGTGCATCGCCTAGCCTTGCGTTTTCGTGTATTAGCCTTGCCTAGCCTTACCGTGCCTTTCCTTGCGTTACCCTTTGCTTGCCTTGCCGTGCATTGCCTAGCCTTGCGTTGTCGTGCCTTAGCCTTATCTCGCCTGACCGTGCCTTCCTTTGCTTTATGCTTTCCTTGCATTGTCGTGCATTGCCTAGCCTTGCGTTGTCGTGCATTAGCCTTGCCTAGCCTCACCGTGCCTTGCCTTGCGTTACCCTTTCCTTGCCTTGCCGTGCATTGCCTAGCCGTGCGTTGTCGTGCCTTAGCCTTGATTCCCCTTGCCGTGGCGTGCCTTTTGTTACACTTGCCTTGCCTGGCTTTGCCTTGCCTTCCTTTCCTTCCGTTACTCTTTCCTTGCCTGGCCGTGCATTGCCTAGCCTTGCATTGTCGTGCCTTATCCTTGCCTCACCTGACCGTGCCTTCCCCTGCGTTACCCTTTCCTTGCCTTGCCGTGCATTGCCTAGCCCTGCGTTGTCGTGCCTTAGCCTTCTTACCCCTTGCCGTGCCGTTCCTTCCGTTACCCTTGCCTTCCCTTGCTTTCCCTTGCCTTCCTTGCGTTCCGTTACTCTTTGCTTGCTTTCCGTGCATTGCCTAGCCTTGCGTTGTCATGCCTTAGCCTTGCCTCGCCTGACCGTGCTTTCCCATGCGTTACCCTTTCCTTGCCTTGCCGTGCATTGCCTAGCGTGCGTTGTCGTGCCTTAGACTTGTTTCCCCTTGCCGTGCCGTTCCTTCCGTTACACTTGCCTTTCCTTGCTTTCCCTTGCCTTCCTTACCTTCCGTTACTCTTTGCTTGCCTTCCGTGCATTGCCTAGCCTTGCGTTGTCGTGCCTTAGCCTTGCCTCGCCTGACCGTGCTTTCCCATGCGTTACCCTTTCCTTGCCTTGCCGTTCATTGCCTAGCGTTCGGTGTCGTGCCTTAGACTTGTTCCCCCTTGCCGTGCCGTTCCTTCCGTTACCCTTGCCTTTCCTTGCTTTTCCTTGCCTTCCTTACCTTCCGTTACTCTTTGCTTGCCTTCCCTGAATTTCCTAGTCTTGCATTGTCGTGCCTTAGCCTTGCCTCGCCTGACCGTGCTTTCCCATGCGTTACCCTTTCCTTGCCTTGCCGTGAATTGCCTAGCGTGCGTTGTCGTGCCTTAGCCTTGTTACCCCTTCCCGTGCCGTTCCTTCCGTTACTCTTGACTTCCCTTGCTTTCCCTTGCCTTCCTTGCGTTCCGTTACTCTTTGCTTGCTTTCCGTGCATTGCCTAGCCTTGCGTTGTCATGCCTTAGCCTTGCCTCGCCTGACCGTGCTTTCCCATGCGTTACCCTTTCCTTGCCTTGCCGTGCATTGCCTAGCGTGCGTTGTCGTGCCTTAGCCTTGTTTCCCCTTGCCGTGCCGTTCCTTCCGTTACACTTGCCTTTCTTTGCTTTCCCTTGCCTTCCTTACCTTCCGTTACTCTTTGCTTGCCTTCCGTGCATTGCCTAGCCTTGCGTTGTCGTGCCTAAGCCTTATCTCGCCTGACCGTGCCTTCCTTTGCTTTAAGCTTTCCTTGCCTTGCCGTGCATTGCCTAGCCTTGCGTTGTCGTGCATTAGCCTAGCCTTGCGTTGTCGTGCCTTAGCCTTGTTTCCCCTTGCCGTGCCGTTCCTTCCGTTACCCTTGCCTTGCCTTGCTTTCCCTTGCCTTCCTTACCTTCCGTTACTCTTTGCTTGCCTTCCGTGCATTGCCTAGCCTTGCGTTGTCGTGCCTAAGCCTTATCTCGCCTGACCGTGCCTTCCTTTGCTTTAAGCTTTCCTTGCATTGTCGTGCATTGCCTAGCCTTGCGTTGTCGTGCATTAGCCTTGCCTAGCCTCACCGTGCCTTGCCTTGCGTTACCCTTTCCTTGCCTTGCCGTGCATTGCCTAGCCGTGCGTTGTCGTGCCTTAGCCTTGATTCCCCTTGCCGTGGCGTGCCTTTTGTTACACTTGCCTTGCCTGGCTTTGCCTTGCCTTCCTTTCCTTCCGTTACTCTTTCCTTGCCTTGCCGTGCATTGCCTAGCCTTGCATTGTCGTGCCTTATCCTTGCCTCACCTGACCGTGCCTTCCCCTGCGTTACCCTTTCCTTGCCTTGCCGTGCATTGCCTAGCCCTGCGTTGTCGTGCCTTAGCCTTGTTTCCCCTTGCCGTGCCGTTCCTTCCGTTACACTTGCCTTTCTTTGCTTTCCCTTGCCTTCCTTACCTTGCGTTACTCTTTGCTTGCCTTCCGTGCATTGCCTAGCCTTGCGTTGTCGTGCCTTAGCCTTGCCTCGCCTGAACGTGCTTTCCCATGCGTTACCCTTTCCTTGCCTTGCCGTGCATTGCCCAGCCTGCGTTGCCGTGCCTTAGCCTTGTTTCCCCTTGCCGTGCAGTTCCTTCCGTTACCCTTGCCTTTCCTTGCTTTTCCTTGGCTTGCTTAACTTCCGTCACTCTTTGCTTCCCTTCCCTGCATTGCCTAGCCTTGCGTTGTCGTGCCTTAGCCTTATCTCGCCTGACCGTGCCTTCCTTTGCTTTAAGCTTTCCTTGCATTGTCGTGCATTGCCTAGCCTTGCGTTGTCGTGCATTAGCCTTGCCTAGCCTCACCGTGCCTTGCCTTGCGTTACCCTTTCCTTGCCTTGCCGTGCATTGCCTAGCCGTGCGTTGTCGTGCCTTAGCCTTGTTTCCCCTTGCCGTGGCGTGCCTTTTGTTACACTTGCCTTTCCTGGCTTTGACTTGCCTTCCTTTCCTTCCGTTACTCTTTCCTTGCCTTGCCGTGCATTGCCTAGCCTTACATTGTCGTGCCTTATCCTTGCCTCACCTGACCGTGCCTTCCCCTGCGTTACCCTTTCCTTGCCTTGCCGGGCATTGCCTAGCCCTGCGTTGCCGTGCCTTAGCCTTGTTACCCCTTGCCGTGCCGTTCCTTCCGTTACCCTTGCCTTCCCTTGCTTTCCCTTGCCTTCCTTGCGTTCCGTTACTCTTTGCTTGCTTTCCGTGCATTGCCTAGCCTTGCGTTGTCATGCCTTAGCCTTGCATCGCCTGACCGTGCTTTCCCATGCGTTACCCTTTCCTTGCCTTTCCGTGCATTGCCTAGCCGTGCGTTGTCGTACCTTAGCCTTGTTTCCCCTTGCCGTGCCGTTCCTTCCGTTACACTTGCCTTTCCTTCCTTTCCATTGCCTTCCTTACCTTCCGTTACACTTTGCTTGCCTTCCGTGCATTGCCTAGCCTTGCGTTGTCGTGCCTTAGCGTTGCCTCGCCTGACCGTGCTTTCAAATGCGTTACCCTTTCCTTGCCTTGCCGTTCATTGCCTAGCGTTCGGTGTCGTGCCTTAGACTTGTTTCCCCTTGCCGTGCCGTTCCTTCTGTTACCCTGGCCTTTCCTTCCTTTTCCTTGCCTTGCTTACCTTCCGTTACTCTTTGCTTGCCTTCCCTGAATTTCCTAGCCTTGCGTTGTCGTGCCTTAGCCTTATCTCGCCTGACCTTGCCTTCCTTTGCTTTAAGCTTTCCTTGCATTGTCGTGCATCGCCTAGCCTTGCGTTTTCGTGCAATAGCCTTGCCTAGCCTCACCGTGCCTTTCCTTGCGTTACCCTTTGCTTGCCTTGCCGTGCATTGCCTAGCCTTGCGTTGTCGTGCCTTAGCCTTATCTCGCCTGACCGTGCCTTCCTTTGCTTTAAGCTTTCCTTGCCTTGCCGTGCATTGCCTAGCCGTGCGTTGTCGTGCCTTAGCCTTGATTCCCCTTGCCGTGGCGTGCCTTTTGTTACACTTGCCTTGCCTGGCTTTGCCTTGCCTTCCTTTCCTTCCGTTACTCTTTCCTTGCCTTGCCGTGCATTGCCTAGCCTTGCATTGTCGTGCCTTATCCTTGCCTCACCTGACCGTGCCGTCCCCTGCGTTAGCCTTTCCTTGCCTTGCCGTCCATTGCCTAGCCCTGCGTTGTCGTGCCTTAGCCTTGTTTCCCCTTGCCGTGCCGTTCCTTCCGTTACCCTTGCCTTTCCTTGCTTTTCCTTGCCTTCCTTACCTTCCGTTACTCTTTGCTTGCCTTCCCTGAATTTCCTAGCCTTGCGTTGTCGTGCCTTAGCCTTGCCTCGCCTGACCGTGCCTTCCCCTGCGTTACCCTTTCCTTGCCTTGCCGTGCATTGCCTAGCCCTGCGTTGTCGTGCCTTAGCCTTGTTTCCCCTTGCCGTGCCGTTCCTTCCGTTACACTTGCCTTTCTTTGCTTTCCCTTGCCTTCCTTACCTTGCGTTACTCTTTGCTTGCCTTCCGTGCATTGCCTAGCCGTGCGTTGTCGTGCCTTAGCCTTGCCTCGCCTGAACGTGCTTTCCCATGCGTTACCCTTTCCTTGCCTTGCCGTGCATTGCCCAGCCTGCGTTGCCGTGCCTTAGCCTTGTTTCCCCTTGCCGTGCAGTTCCTTCCGTTACACTTGCCTTTCCTTGCTTTTCCTTGGCTTGCTTAACTTCCGTTACTCTTTGCTTCCCTTCCCTGCATTGCCTAGCCTTGCGTTGTCGTGCCTTAGCCTTATCTCGCCGGACCGTGCCTTCCTTTGCTTTAAGCTTTCCTTGCATTGTCGTGCATTGCCTAGCCTTGCGTTGTCGTGCATTAGCCTTGCCTAGCCTCACCGTGCCTTGCCTTGCGTTACCCTTTCCTTGCCTTGCCGTGCATTGCCTAGCCGTGCGTTGTCGTGCCTTAGCCTTGATTCCCCTTGCCGTGGCGTGCCTTTTGTTACACTTGCCTTGCCTGGCTTTGCCTTGCCTTCCTTTCCTTCCGTTACTCTTTCCTTGCCTGGCCGTGCATTGCCTAGCCTTGCATTGTCGTGCCTTATCCTTGCCTCACCTGACCGTGCCTTCCCCTGCGTTACCCTTTCCTTGCCTTGCCGTGCATTGCCTAGCCCTGCGTTGTCGTGCCTTAGCCTTCTTACCCCTTGCCGTGCCGTTCCTTCCGTTACCCTTGCCTTCCCTTGCTTTCCCTTGCCTTCCTTGCGTTCCGTTACTCTTTGCTTGCTTTCCGTGCATTGCCTAGCCTTGCGTTGTTATGCCTTAGCCTTGGCTCGCCTGACCGTGCTTTCCCATGCGTTACCCTTTCCTTGCCTTGCCGTGCATTGCCTAGCGTGCGTTGTCGTGCCTTAGCCTTGTTTCCCCTTGCCGTGCCGTTCCTTCCGTTACACTTGCCTTTCCTTGCTTTCCCTTGCCTTCCTTACCTTCCGTTACTCTTTGCTTGCCTTCCGTGCATTGCCTAGCCTTGCGTTGTCGTGCCTTAGCCTTGCCTCGCCTGACCGTGCTTTCCCATGCGTTACCCTTTCCTTGCCTTGCCGTTCATTGCCTAGCGTTCGGTGTCGTGCCTTAGACTTGTTCCCCCTTGCCGTGCCGTTCCTTCCGTTACCCTTGCCTTTCCTTGCTTTTCCTTGCCTTCCTTACCTTCCGTTACTCTTTGCTTGCCTTCCCTGAATTTCCTAGCCTTGCGTTGTCGTGCCTTAGCCTTGCCTCGCCTGACCGTGCTTTCCCATGCGTTACCCTTTCCTTGCCTTGCCGTGCATTGCCTAGCGTGCGTTGTCGTGCCTTAGCCTTGTTACCCCTTCCCGTGCCGTTCCTTCCGTTACCCTTGCCTTCCCTTGCTTTCCCTTGCCTTCCTTGCGTTCCGTTACTCTTTGCTTGCTTTCCGTGCATTGCCTAGCCTTGCGTTGTCATGCCTTAGGCTTGCCTCGCCTGACCGTGCTTTCCCATGCGTTACCCTTTCCTTGCCTTGCCGTGCATTGCCTAGCGTGCGTTGTCGTGCCTTAGACTTGTTTCCCCTTGCCGTGCCGTTCCTTCCGTTACACTTGCCTTTCTTTGCTTTCCCTTGCCTTCCTTACCTTCCGTTACTCTTTGCTTGCCTTCCGTGCATTGCCTAGCCTTGCGTTGTCGTGCCTAAGCCTTATCTCGCCTGACCGTGCCTTCCTTTGCTTTAAGCTTTCCTTGCATTGTCGTGCATTGCCTAGCCTTGCGTTGTCGTGCATTAGCCTTGCCTAGCCTCACCGTGCCTTGCCTTGCGTTACCCTTTCCTTGCCTTGCCGTGCATTGCCTACCCGTGCGTTGTCGTGCCTTAGCCTTGATTCCCCTCGCCGTGGCGTGCCTTTTGTTACACTTGCCTTGCCTGGCTTTGCCTTGCCTTCCTTGCGTTCCGTTACTCTTTGCTTGCTTTCCGTGCATTGCCTAGCCTTGCGTTATCATGCCTTAGCCTTGCCTCGCCTGACCGTGCTTTCCCATGCGTTACCCTTTCCTTGCCTTGCCGTTCATTGCCTAGCGTTCGGTGTCGTGCCTTAGACTTGTTCCCCCTTGCCGTGCCGTTCCTTCCGTTACCCTTGCCTTTCCTTGCTTTTCCTTGCCTTCCTTACCTTCCGTTACTCTTTGCTTGCCTTCCCTGAATTGCCTAGCCTTGCGTTGTCGTGCCTTAGCCTTGCCTCGCCTGACCGTGCTTTCCCATGCGTTACCCTTTCCTTGCCTTGCCGTGAATTGCCTAGCGTGCGTTGTCGTGCCTTAGCCTTGTTACCCCTTGCCGTGCCGTTCCTTCCGTTACCCTTGCCTTCCCTTGCTTTCCCTTGCCTTCCTTGCGTTCCGTTACTCTTTGCTTCCTTTCCGTGCATTGCCTAGCCTTGCGTTGTCATGCCTTAGGCTTGCCTCGCCTGACCGTGCTTTCCCATGCGTTACCCTTTCCTTGCCTTGCCGTGCATTGCCTAGCGTGCGTTGTCGTGCCTTAGCCTTGTTTCCCCTTGCCGTGCCGTTCCTTCCGTTACACTTGCCTTTCTTTGCTTTCCCTTGCCTTCCTTACCTTCCGTTACTCTTTGCTTGCCTTCCGTGCATTGCCTAGCCTTGCGTTGTCGTGCCTAAGCCTTATCTCGCCTGACCGTGCCTTCCTTTGCTTTAAGCTTTCCTTGCATTGTCGTGCATTGCCTAGCCTTGCGTTGTCGTGCATTAGCCTTGCCTAGCCTCACCGTGCCTTGCCTTGCGTTACCCTTTCCTTGCCTTGCCGTGCATTGCCTAGCCGTGCGTTGTCGTGCCTTAGCCTTGATTCCCCTTGCCGTGGCGTGCCTTTTGTTACACTTGCCTTGCCTGGCTTTGCCTTGCCTTCCTTTCCTTCCCTTACTCTTTCCTTGCCTTGCCGTGCATTGCCTAGCCTTGCATTGTCGTGCCTTATCCTTGCCTCACCTGACCGTACCTTCCCCTGCGTTACCCTTTCCTTGCCTTGCCGTGCATTGCCTAGCCCTGCGTTGTCGTGCCTTAGCCTTGTTTCCCCTTGCCGTGCCGTTCCTTCCGTTACACTTGCCTTTCTTTGCTTTCCCTTGCCTTCCTTACCTTGCGTTACTCTTTGCTTGCCTTCCGTGCATTGCCTAGCCTTGCGTTGTCATACCTTAGCCTTGCCTCGCCTGAACGTGCTTTCCCATGCGTTACCCTTTCCTTGCCTTGCCGTGCATTGCCCAGACTGCGTTGCCGTGCCTTAGCCTTGTTTCCCCTTGCCGTGCAGTTCCTTCCGTTACCCTTGCCTTTCCTTGCTTTTCCTTGGCTTGCTTAACTTCCGTCACTCTTTGCTTCCCTTCCCTGCATTGCCTAGCCTTGCGTTGTCGTGCCTTAGCCTTATCTCGCCTGACCGTGCCTTCCTTTGCTTTAAGCTTTCCTTGCATTGTCGTGCATTGCCTAGCCTTGCGTTGTCGTGCATTAGCCTTGCCTAGCCTCACCGTGCCTTGCCTTGCGTTACCCTTTCCTTGCCTTGCCGTGCATTGCCTAGCCGTGCGTTGTCGTGCCTTAGCCTTGTTTCCCCTTGCCGTGGCGTGCCTTTTGTTACACTTGCCTTTCCTGGCTTTGACTTGCCTTCCTTTCCTTCCGTTACTCTTTCCTTGCCTTGCCGTGCATTGCCTAGCCTTACATTGTCGTGCCTTATCCTTGCCTCACCTGACCGTGCCTTCCCCTGCGTTACCCTTTCCTTGCCTTGCCGGGCATTGCCTAGCCCTGCGTTGCCGTGCCTTAGCCTTGTTACCCCTTGCCGTGCCGTTCCTTCCGTTACCCTTGCCTTCCCTTGCTTTCCCTTGCCTTCCTTGCGTTCCGTTACTCTTTGCTTGCTTTCCGAGCATTGCCTAGCCTTGCGTTGTCATGCCTTAGCCTTGCATCGCCTGACCGTGCTTTCCCATGCGTTACCCTTTCCTTGCCTTTCCGTGCATTGCCTAGCCGTGCGTTGTCGTACCTTAGCCTTGTT
Organism: Macrotis lagotis; assembly: GCF_037893015.1. Lineage (NCBI taxonomy): Eukaryota > Metazoa > Chordata > Mammalia > Peramelemorphia > Peramelidae > Macrotis > Macrotis lagotis. The sequence goes on from NW_027422386.1 coordinate 73,106, forward strand.
TCCCCTTGCCGTGCCGTTCCTTCCGTTACACTTGCCTTTCCTTCCTTTCCATTGCCTTCCTTACCTTCCGTTACACTTTGCTTGCCTTCCGTGCATTGCCTAGCCTTGCGTTGTCGTGCCTTAGCGTTGCCTCGCCTGACCGTGCTTTCAAATGCGTTACCCTTTCCTTGCCTTGCCGTTCATTGCCTAGCGTTCGGTGTCGTGCCTTAGACTTGTTTCCCCTTGCCGTGCCGTTCCTTCTGTTACCCTGGCCTTTCCTTCCTTTTCCTTGCCTTGCTTACCTTCCGTTACTCTTTGCTTGCCTTCCCTGAATTTCCTAGCCTTGCGTTGTCGTGCCTTAGCCTTATCTCGCCTGACCTTGCCTTCCTTTGCTTTAAGCTTTCCTTGCATTGTCGTGCATCGCCTAGCCTTGCGTTTTCGTGCAATAGCCTTGCCTAGCCTCACCGTGCCTTTGTTGCGTTACCCTTTGCTTGCCTTGCCGTGCATTGCCTAGCCTTGCGTTGTCGTGCCTTAGCCTTATCTCGCCTGACCGTGCCTTCCTTTGCTTTAAGCTTTCCTTGCCTTGCCGTGCATTGCCTAGCCGTGCGTTGTCGTGCCTTAGCCTTGATTCCCCTTGCCGTGGCGTGCCTTTTGTTACACTTGCCTTGCCTGGCTTTGCCTTGCCTTCCTTTCCTTCCGTTACTCTTTCCTTGCCTTGCCGTGCATTGCCTAGCCTTGCATTGTCGTGCCTTTTCCTTGCCTCACCTGACCGTGCCTTCCCCTGCGTTAGCCTTTCCTTGCCTTGCCGTCCATTGCCTAGCCCTGCGTTGTCGTGCCTTAGCCTTGTTTCCCCTTGCCGTGCCGTTCCTTCCGTTACACTTGCCTTTCTTTGCTTTCCCTTGCCTTCCTTACCTTGCGTTACTCTTTGCTTGCCTTCCGTGCATTGCCTAGCCTTGCGTTGTCGTGCCTTAGCCTTGCCTCGCCTGAACGTGCTTTCCCATGCGTTACCCTTTCCTTGCCTTGCCGTGCATTGCCCAGCCTGCGTTGCCGTGCCTTAGCCTTGTTTCCCCTTGCCGTGCAGTTCCTTCCGTTACCCTTGCCTTTCCTTGCTTTTCCTTGGCTTGCTTAACTTCCGTCACTCTTTGCTTCCCTTCCCTGCATTGCCTAGCCTTGCGTTGTCGTGCCTTAGCCTTATCTCGCCTGACCGTGCCTTCCTTTGCTTTAAGCTTTCCTTGCATTGTCGTGCATTGCCTAGCCTTGCGTTGTCGTGCATTAGCCTTGCCTAGCCTCACCGTGCCTTGCCTTGCGTTACCCTTTGCTTGCCTTGCCGTGCATTGGCTAGCCTTGCGTTGTCGTGCCTTAGCGTTGCCTCGCCTGACCGTGCTTTCAAATGCGTTACCCTTTCCTTGCCTTGCCGTTCATTGCCTAGTGTTCGGTGTCGTGCCTTAGACTTGTTTCCCCTTACCGTGCCGTTCCTTCTGTTACCCTGGCCTTTCCTTCCTTTTCCTTGCCTTGCTTACCTTCCGTTACTCTTTGCTTGCCTTCCCTGAATTTCCTAGCCTTGCGTTGTCGTGCCTTAGCCTTATCTCGCCTGACCTTGCCTTCCTTTGCTTTAAGCTTTCCTTGCATTGTCGTGCATCGCCTAGCCTTGCGTTTTCGTGTATTAGCCTTGCCTAGCCTTACCGTGCCTTTCCTTGCGTTACCCTTTGCTTGCCTTGCCGTGCATTGCCTAGCCTTGCGTTGTCGTGCCTTAGCCTTATCTCGCCTGACCGTGCCTTCCTTTGCTTTATGCTTTCCTTGCATTGTCGTGCATTGCCTAGCCTTGCGTTGTCGTGCATTAGCCTTGCCTAGCCTCACCGTGCCTTGCCTTGCGTTACCCTTTCCTTGCCTTGCCGTGCATTGCCTAGCCGTGCGTTGTCGTGCCTTAGCCTTGATTCCCCTTGCCGTGGCGTGCCTTTTGTTACACTTGCCTTGCCTGGCTTTGCCTTGCCTTCCTTTCCTTCCGTTACTCTTTCCTTGCCTGGCCGTGCATTGCCTAGCCTTGCATTGTCGTGCCTTATCCTTGCCTCACCTGACCGTGCCTTCCCCTGCGTTACCCTTTCCTTGCCTTGCCGTGCATTGCCTAGCCCTGCGTTGTCGTGCCTTAGCCTTCTTACCCCTTGCCGTGCCGTTCCTTCCGTTACCCTTGCCTTCCCTTGCTTTCCCTTGCCTTCCTTGCGTTCCGTTACTCTTTGCTTGCTTTCCGTGCATTGCCTAGCCTTGCGTTGTCATGCCTTAGCCTTGCCTCGCCTGACCGTGCTTTCCCATGCGTTACCCTTTCCTTGCCTTGCCGTGCATTGCCTAGCGTGCGTTGTCGTGCCTTAGACTTGTTTCCCCTTGCCGTGCCGTTCCTTCCGTTACACTTGCCTTTCCTTGCTTTCCCTTGCCTTCCTTACCTTCCGTTACTCTTTGCTTGCCTTCCGTGCATTGCCTAGCCTTGCGTTGTCGTGCCTTAGCCTTGCCTCGCCTGACCGTGCTTTCCCATGCGTTACCCTTTCCTTGCCTTGCCGTTCATTGCCTAGCGTTCGGTGTCGTGCCTTAGACTTGTTCCCCCTTGCCGTGCCGTTCCTTCCGTTACCCTTGCCTTTCCTTGCTTTTCCTTGCCTTCCTTACCTTCCGTTACTCTTTGCTTGCCTTCCCTGAATTTCCTAGTCTTGCATTGTCGTGCCTTAGCCTTGCCTCGCCTGACCGTGCTTTCCCATGCGTTACCCTTTCCTTGCCTTGCCGTGAATTGCCTAGCGTGCGTTGTCGTGCCTTAGCCTTGTTACCCCTTCCCGTGCCGTTCCTTCCGTTACTCTTGACTTCCCTTGCTTTCCCTTGCCTTCCTTGCGTTCCGTTACTCTTTGCTTGCTTTCCGTGCATTGCCTAGCCTTGCGTTGTCATGCCTTAGCCTTGCCTCGCCTGACCGTGCTTTCCCATGCGTTACCCTTTCCTTGGCTTGCCGTGCATTGCCTAGCGTGCGTTGTCGTGCCTTAGCCTTGTTTCCCCTTGCCGTGCCGTTCCTTCCGTTACACTTGCCTTTCTTTGCTTTCCCTTGCCTTCCTTACCTTCCGTTACTCTTTGCTTGCCTTCCGTGCATTGCCTAGCCTTGCGTTGTCGTGCCTAAGCCTTATCTCGCCTGACCGTGCCTTCCTTTGCTTTAAGCTTTCCTTGCATTGTCGTGCATTGCCTAGCCTTGCGTTGTCGTGCATTAGCCTTGCCTAGCCTCACCGTGCCTTGCCTTGCGTTACCCTTTCCTTGCCTTGCCGTGCATTGCCTAGCCGTGCGTTGTCGTGCCTTAGCCTTGATTCCCCTTGCCGTGGCGTGCCTTTTGTTACACTTGCCTTGCCTGGCTTTGCCTTGCCTTCCTTTCCTTCCGTTACTCTTTCCTTGCCTTGCCGTGCATTGCCTAGCCTTGCATTGTCGTGCCTTATCCTTGCCTCACCTGACCGTGCCTTCCCCTGCGTTACCCTTTCCTTGCCTTGCCGTGCATTGCCTAGCCCTGCGTTGTCGTGCCTTAGCCTTGTTTCCCCTTGCCGTGCCGTTCCTTCCGTTACACTTGCCTTTCTTTGCTTTCCCTTGCCTTCCTTACCTTGCGTTACTCTTTGCTTGCCTTCCGTGCATTGCCTAGCCTTGCGTTGTCATGCCTTAGCCTTGGCTCGCCTGACCGTGCTTTCCCATGCGTTACCCTTTCCTTGCCTTGCCGTGCATTGCCTAGCCCTGCGTTGTCGTGCCTTAGCCTTGTTTCCCCTTGCCGTGCAGTTCCTTCCGTTACCCTTGCCTTTCCTTGCTTTTCCTTGGCTTGCTTAACTTCCGTTACTCTTTGCTTCCCTTCCCTGCATTGCCTAGCCTTGCGTTGTCGTGCCTTAGCCTTATCTCGCCTGACCGTGCCTTCCTTTGCTTTAAGCTTTCCTTGCATTGTCGTGCATTGCCTAGCCTTGCGTTGTCGTGCATTAGCCTTGCCTAGCCTCACCGTGCCTTGCCTTGCGTTACCCTTTCCTTGCCTTGCCGTGCATTGCCTAGCCGTGCGTTGTCGTGCCTTAGCCTTGTTTCCCCTTGCCGTGGCGTGCCTTTTGTTACACTTGCCTTGCCTGGCTTTGCCTTGCCTTCCTTTCCTTCCGTTACTCTTTCCTTGCCTTGCCGTGCATTGCCTAGCCTTACATTGTCGTGCCTTATCCTTGCCTCACCTGACCGTGCCTTCCCCTGCGTTACCCTTTCCTTGCCTTGCCGGGCATTGCCTAGCCCTGCGTTGCCGTGCCTTAGCCTTGTTACCCCTTGCCGTGCCGTTCCTTCCGTTACCCTTGCCTTCCCTTGCTTTCCCTTGCCTTCCTTGCGTTCCGTTACTCTTTGCTTGCTTTCCGTGCATTGCCTAGCCTTGCGTTGTCATGCCTTAGCCTTGCATCGCCTGACCGTGCTTTCCCATGCGTTACCCTTTCCTTGCATTTCCGTGCATTGCCTAGCCGTGCGTTGTCGTACCTTAGCCTTGTTTCCCCTTGCCGTGCCGTTCCTTCCGTTACACTTGCCTTTCCTTCCTTTCCATTGCCTTCCTTACCTTCCGTTACACTTTGCTTGCCTTCCGTGCATTGCCTAGCCTTGCGTTGTCGTGCCTTAGCGTTGCCTCGCCTGACCGTGCTTTCAAATGCGTTACCCTTTCCTTGCCTTGCCGTTCATTGCCTAGCGTTCGGTGTCGTGCCTTAGACTTGTTTCCCCTTGCCGTGCCGTTCCTTCTGTTACCCTGGCCTTTCCTTCCTTTTCCTTGCCTTGCTTACCTTCCGTTACTCTTTGCTTGCCTTCCCTGAATTTCCTAGCCTTGCGTTGTCGTGCCTTAGCCTTATCTCGCCTGACCTTGCCTTCCTTTGCTTTAAGCTTTCCTTGCATTGTCGTGCATCGCCTAGCCTTGCGTTTTCGTGCAATAGCCTTGCCTAGCCTCACCGTGCCTTTCCTTGCGTTACCCTTTGCTTGCCTTGCCGTGCATTGCCTAGCCTTGCGTTGTCGTGCCTTAGCCTTATCTCGCCTGACCGTGCCTTCCTTTGCTTTAAGCTTTCCTTGCCTTGCCGTGCATTGCCTAGCCGTGCGTTGTCGTGCCTTAGCCTTGATTCCCCTTGCCGTGGCGTGCCTTTTGTTACACTTGCCTTGCCTGGCTTTGCCTTGCCTTCCTTTCCTTCCGTTACTCTTTCCTTGCCTTGCCGTGCATTGCCTAGCCTTGCATTGTCGTGCCTTATCCTTGCCTCACCTGACCGTGCCTTCCCCTGCGTTAGCCTTTCCTTGCCTTGCCGTCCATTGCCTAGCCCTGCGTTGTCGTGCCTTAGCCTTGTTTCCCCTTGCCGTGCCGTTCCTTCCGTTACACTTGCCTTTCTTTGCTTTCCCTTGCCTTCCTTACCTTGCGTTACTCTTTGCTTGCCTTCCGTGCATTGCCTAGCCTTGCGTTGTCGTGCCTTAGCCTTGCCTCGCCTGAACGTGCTTTCCCATGCGTTACCCTTTCCTTGCCTTGCCGTGCATTGCCCAGCCTGCGTTGCCGTGCCTTAGCCTTGTTTCCCCTTGCCGTGCAGTTCCTTCCGTTACCCTTGCCTTTCCTTGCTTTTCCTTGGCTTGCTTAACTTCCGTCACTCTTTGCTTCCCTTCCCTGCATTGCCTAGCCTTGCGTTGTCGTGCCTTAGCCTTATCTCGCCTGACCGTGCCTTCCTTTGCTTTAAGCTTTCCTTGCATTGTCGTGCATTGCCTAGCCTTGCGTTGTCGTGCATTAGCCTTGCCTAGCCTCACCGTGCCTTGCCTTGCGTTACCCTTTGCTTGCCTTGCCGTGCATTGGCTAGCCTTGCGTTGTCGTGCCTTAGCGTTGCCTCGCCTGACCGTGCTTTCAAATGCGTTACCCTTTCCTTGCCTTGCCGTTCATTGCCTAGTGTTCGGTGTCGTGCCTTAGACTTGTTTCCCCTTACCGTGCCGTTCCTTCTGTTACCCTGGCCTTTCCTTCCTTTTCCTTGCCTTGCTTACCTTCCGTTACTCTTTGCTTGCCTTCCCTGAATTTCCTAGCCTTGCGTTGTCGTGCCTTAGCCTTATCTCGCCTGACCTTGCCTTCCTTTGCTTTAAGCTTTCCTTGCATTGTCGTGCATCGCCTAGCCTTGCGTTTTCGTGTATTAGCCTTGCCTAGCCTTACCGTGCCTTTCCTTGCGTTACCCTTTGCTTGCCTTGCCGTGCATTGCCTAGCCTTGCGTTGTCGTGCCTTAGCCTTATCTCGCCTGACCGTGCCTTCCTTTGCTTTATGCTTTCCTTGCATTGTCGGGCATTGCCTAGCCTTGCGTTGTCGTGCATTAGCCTTGCCTAGCCTCACCGTGCCTTGCCTTGCGTTACCCTTTCCTTGCCTGGCCGTGCATTGCCTAGCCGTGCGTTGTCGTGCCTTAGCCTTGATTCCCCTTGCCGTGGCGTGCCTTTTGTTACACTTGCCTTGCCTGGCTTTGCCTTGCCTTCCTTTCCTTCCGTTACTCTTTCCTTGCCTGGCCGTGCATTGCCTAGCCTTGCATTGTCGTGCCTTATCCTTGCCTCACCTGACCGTGCCTTCCCCTGCGTTACCCTTTCCTTGCCTTGCCGTGCATTGCCTAGCCCTGCGTTGTCGTGCCTTAGCCTTCTTACCCCTTGCCGTGCCGTTCCTTCCGTTACCCTTGCCTTCCCTTGCTTTCCCTTGCCTTCCTTGCGTTCCGTTACTCTTTGCTTGCTTTCCGTGCATTGCCTAGCCTTGCGTTGTCATGCCTTAGCCTTGCCTCGCCTGACCGTGCTTTCCCATGCGTTACCCTTTCCTTGCCTTGCCGTGCATTGCCTAGCGTGCGTTGTCGTGCCTTAGACTTGTTTCCCCTTGCCGTGCCGTTCCTTCCGTTACACTTGCCTTTCCTTGCTTTCCCTTGCCTTCCTTACCTTCCGTTACTCTTTGCTTGCCTTCCGTGCATTGCCTAGCCTTGCGTTGTCGTGCCTTAGCCTTGCCTCGCCTGACCGTGCTTTCCCATGCGTTACCCTTTCCTTGCCTTGCCGTTCATTGCCTAGCGTTCGGTGTCGTGCCTTAGACTTGTTCCCCCTTGCCGTGCCGTTCCTTCCGTTACCCTTGCCTTTCCTTGCTTTTCCTTGCCTTCCTTACCTTCCGTTACTCTTTGCTTGCCTTCCCTGAATTTCCTAGTCTTGCATTGTCGTGCCTTAGCCTTGCCTCGCCTGACCGTGCTTTCCCATGCGTTACCCTTTCCTTGCCTTGCCGTGAATTGCCTAGCGTGCGTTGTCGTGCCTTAGCCTTGTTACCCCTTCCCGTGCCGTTCCTTCCGTTACTCTTGACTTCCCTTGCTTTCCCTTGCCTTCCTTGCGTTCCGTTACTCTTTGCTTGCTTTCCGTGCATTGCCTAGCCTTGCGTTGTCATGCCTTAGCCTTGCCTCGCCTGACCGTGCTTTCCCATGCGTTACCCTTTCCTTGCCTTGCCGTGCATTGCCTAGCGTGCGTTGTCGTGCCTTAGCCTTGTTTCCCCTTGCCGTGCCGTTCCTTCCGTTACACTTGCCTTTCTTTGCTTTCCCTTGCCTTCCTTACCTTCCGTTACTCTTTGCTTGCCTTCCGTGCATTGCCTAGCCTTGCGTTGTCGTGCCTAAGCCTTATCTCGCCTGACCGTGCCTTCCTTTGCTTTAAGCTTTCCTTGCATTGTCGTGCATTGCCTAGCCTTGCGTTGTCGTGCATTAGCCTTGCCTAGCCTCACCGTGCCTTGCCTTGCGTTACCCTTTCCTTGCCTTGCCGTGCATTGCCTAGCCGTGCGTTGTCGTGCCTTAGCCTTGATTCCCCTTGCCGTGGCGTGCCTTTTGTTACACTTGCCTTGCCTGGCTTTGCCTTGCCTTCCTTTCCTTCCGTTACTCTTTCCTTGCCTTGCCGTGCATTGCCTAGCCTTGCATTGTCGTGCCTTATCCTTGCCTCACCTGACCGTGCCTTCCCCTGCGTTACCCTTTCCTTGCCTTGCCGTGCATTGCCTAGCCCTGCGTTGTCGTGCCTTAGCCTTGTTTCCCCTTGCCGTGCCGTTCCTTCCGTTACACTTGCCTTTCTTTGCTTTCCCTTGCCTTCCTTACCTTGCGTTACTCTTTGCTTGCCTTCCGTGCATTGCCTAGCCTTGCGTTGTCATGCCTTAGCCTTGCCTCGCCTGACTGTGCTTTCCCATGCGTTACCCTTTCCTTGCCTTGCCGTGCATTGCCCAGCCTGCGTTGCCGTGCCTTAGCCTTGTTTCCCCTTGCCGTGCAGTTCCTTCCGTTACCCTTGCCTTTCCTTGCTTTTCCTTGGCTTGCTTAACTTCCGTTACTCTTTGCTTCCCTTCCCTGCATTGCCTAGCCTTGCGTTGTCGTGCCTTAGCCTTATCTCGCCTGACCGTGCCTTCCTTTGCTTTAAGCTTTCCTTGCATTGTCGTGCATTGCCTAGCCTTGCGTTGTCGTGCATTAACCTTGCCTAGCCTCACCGTGCCTTGCCTTGCGTTACCCTTTCCTTGCCTTGCCGTGCATTGCCTAGCCGTGCGTTGTCGTGCCTTAGCCTTGTTTCCCCTTGCCGTGGCGTGCCTTTTGTTACACTTGCCTTGCCTGGCTTTGCCTTGCCTTCCTTTCCTTCCGTTACTCTTTCCTTGCCTTGCCGTGCATTGCCTAGCCTTACATTGTCGTGCCTTATCCTTGCCTCACCTGACCGTGCCTTCCGCTGCGTTACCCTTTCCTTGCCTTGCCGGGCATTGCCTAGCCCTGCGTTGCCGTGCCTTAGCCTTGTTACCCCTTGCCGTGCCGTTCCTTCCGTTACCCTTGCCTTCCCTTGCTTTCCCTTGCCTTCCTTGCGTTCCGTTACTCTTTGCTTGCTTTCCGTGCATTGCCTAGCCTTGCGTTGTCATGCCTTAGCCTTGCATCGCCTGACCGTGCTTTCCCATGCGTTACCCTTTCCTTGCCTTTCCGTGCATTGCCTAGCCGTGCGTTGTCGTACCTTAGCCTTGTTTCCCCTTGCCGTGCCGTTCCTTCCGTTACACTTGCCTTTCCTTCCTTTCCATTGCCTTCCTTACCTTCCGTTACACTTTGCTTGCCTTCCGTGCATTGCCTAGCCTTGCGTTGTCGTGCCTTAGCGTTGCCTCGCCTGACCGTGCTTTCAAATGCGTTACCCTTTCCTTGCCTTGCCGTTCATTGCCTAGCGTTCGGTGTCGTGCCTTAGACTTGTTTCCCCTTCCGTGCCGTTCCTTCTGTTACCCTGGCCTTTCCTTCCTTTTCCTTGCCTTGCTTACCTTCCGTTACTCTTTGCTTGCCTTCCCTGAATTTCCTAGCCTTGCGTTGTCGTGCCTTAGCCTTATCTCGCCTGACCTTGCCTTCCTTTGCTTTAAGCTTTCCTTGCATTGTCGTGCATCGCCTAGCCTTGCGTTTTCGTGCATTAGCCTTGCCTAGCCTCACCGTGCCTTTCCTTGCGTTACCCTTTGCTTGCCTTGCCGTGCATTGCCTAGCCGTGCGTTGTCGTGCCTTAGCCTTATCTCGCCTGACCGTGCCTTCCTTTGCTTTAAGCTTTCCTTGCATTGTCGTGCATTGCCTAGCCTTGCGTTTTCGTGCATTAGCCTTGCCTAGCCTCACCGTGCCTTTCCTTGCGTTACCCTTTGCTTGCCTTGCCGTGCATTGCCTAGCCGTGCGTTGTCGTGCCTTAGCCTTCTTACCCCTTGCCGTGCCGTTCCTTCCGTTACCCTTGCCTTCCCTTGCTTTCCCTTGCCTTCCTTGCGTTCCGTTACTCTTTGCTTGCTTTCCGTGCATTGCCTCGCCTTGCGTTGTTATGCCTTAGCCTTGGCTCGCCTGACCGTGCTTTCCCATGCGTTACCCTTTCCTTGCCTTGCCGTGCATTGCCTAGCGTGCGTTGTCGTGCCTTAGCCTTGTTTCCCCTTGCCGTGCCGTTCCTTCCGTTACACTTGCCTTTCCTTGCTTTCCCTTGCCTTCCTTACCTTCCGTTACTCTTTGCTTGCCTTCCGTGCATTGCCTAGCCTTGCGTTGTCGTGCCTTAGCCTTGCCTCGCCTGACCGTGCTTTCCCATGCGTTACCCTTTCCTTGCCTTGCCGTTCATTGCCTAGCGTTCGGTGTCGTGCCTTAGACTTGTTCCCCCTTGCCGTGCCGTTCCTTCCGTTACACTTGCCTTTCCTTGCTTTCCCTTGCCTTCCTTACCTTCCGTTACTCTTTCCTTGCCTTCCCTGAATTTCCTAGCCTTGCGTTGTCGTGCCTTAGCCTTGCCTCGCCTGACCGTGCTTTCCCATGCGTTACCCTTTCCTTGCCTTGCCGTGCATTGCCTAGCGTGCGTTGTCGTGCCTTAGCCTTCTTATCCCTTCCCGTGCCGTTCCTTCCGTTACCCTTGCCTTCCCTTGCTTTCCCTTGCCTTCCTTGCGTTCCGTTACTCTTTGCTTGCTTTCCGTGCATTGCCTAGCCTTGCGTTGTCATGCCTTAGGCTTGCCTCGCCTGACCGTGCTTTCCCATGCGTTACCCTTTCCTTGCCTTGCCGTGCATTGCCTAGCGTGCGTTGTCGTGCCTTAGACTTGTTTCCCCTTGCCGTGCCGTTCCTTCCGTTACACTTGCCTTTCTTTGCTTTCCCTTGCCTTCCTTACCTTCCGTTACTCTTTGCTTGCCTTCCGTGCATTGCCTAGCCTTGCGTTGTCGTGCCTAAGCCTTATCTCGCCTGACCGTGCCTTCCTTTGCTTTAAGCTTTCCTTGCATTGTCGTGCATTGCCTAGCCTTGCGTTGTCGTGCATTAGCCTTGCCTAGCCTCACCGTGCCTTGCCTTGCGTTACCCTTTCCTTGCCTTGCCGTGCATTGCCTAACCGTGCGTTGTCGTGCCTTAGCCTTGATTCCCCTCGCCGTGGCGTGCCTTTTGTTACACTTGCCTTGCCTGGCTTTGCCTTGCCTTCCTTTCCTTCCGTTACTCTTTCCTTGCCTTGCCGTGCATTGCCTAGCCTTGCATTGTCGTGCCTTATCCTTGCCTCACCTGACCGTGCCTTCCCCTGCGTTACCATTTCCTTGCCTTGCCGTGCATTGCCTAGCCCTGCGTTGTCGTGCCTTAGCCTTCTTACCCCTTGCCGTGCCGTTCCTTCCGTTACCCTTGCCTTCCCTTGCTTTCCCTTGCCTTCCTTGCGTTCCGTTACTCTTTGCTTGCTTTCCGTGCATTGCCTAGCCTTGCGTTATCATGCCTTAGCCTTGCCTCGCCTGACCGTGCTTTCCCATGAGTTACCCTTTCCTTGCCTTGCCGTGCATTGCCTAGCGTGCGTTGTCGTGCCTTAGACTTGTTTCCCCTTGCCGTGCCGTTCCTTCCGTTACACTTGCCTTTCCTTGCTTTCCCTTGCCTTCCTTACCTTCCGTTACCCTTTGCTTGCCTTCCGTGCATTGCCTAGCCTTGCGTTGTCGTGCCTTAGCCTTGCCTCGCCTGACCGTGCTTTCCCATGCGTTACCCTTTCCTTGCCTTGCCGTTCATTGCCTAGCGTTCGGTGTCGTGCCTTAGACTTGTTCCCCCTTGCCGTGCCGTTCCTTCCGTTACCCTTGCCTTTCCTTGCTTTTCCTTGCCTTCCTTACCTTCCGTTACTCTTTGCTTGCCTTCCATGAATTTCCTAGTCTTGCATTGTCGTGCCTTAGCCTTGCCTCGCCTGACCGTGCTTTCCCATGCGTTACCCTTTCCTTGCCTTGCCGTGAATTGCCTAGCGTGCGTTGTCGTGCCTTAGCCTTGTTACCCCTTCCCGTGCCGTTCCTTCCGTTACTCTTGACTTCCCTTGCTTTCCCTTGCCTTCCTTGCGTTCCGTTACTCTTTGCTTGCTTTCCGTGCATTGCCTAGCCTTGCGTTGTCATGCCTTAGCCTTGCCTCGCCTGACCGTGCTTTCCCATGCGTTACCCTTTCCTTGGCTTGCCGTGCATTGCCTAGCGTGCGTTGTCGTGCCTTAGCCTTGTTTCCCCTTGCCGTGCCGTTCCTTCCGTTACACTTGCCTTTCTTTGCTTTCCCTTGCCTTCCTTACCTTCCGTTACTCTTTGCTTGCCTTCCGTGCATTGCCTAGCCTTGCGTTGTCGTGCCTAAGCCTTATCTCGCCTGACCGTGCCTTCCTTTGCTTTAAGCTTTCCTTGCATTGTCGTGCATTGCCTAGCCTTGCGTTGTCGTGCATTAGCCTTGCCTAGCCTCACCGTGCCTTGCCTTGCGTTACCCTTTCCTTGCCTTGCCGTGCATTGCCTAGCCGTGCGTTGTCGTGCCTTAGCCTTGATTCCCCTTGCCGTGGCGTGCCTTTTGTTACACTTGCCTTGCCTGGCTTTGCCTTGCCTTCCTTTCCTTCCGTTACTCTTTCCTTGCCTTGCCGTGCATTGCCTAGCCTTGCATTGTCGTGCCTTATCCTTGCCTCACCTGACCGTGCCTTCCCCTGCGTTACCCTTTCCTTGCCTTGCCGTGCATTGCCTAGCCCTGCGTTGTCGTGCCTTAGCCTTGTTTCCCCTTGCCGTGCCGTTCCTTCCGTTACACTTGCCTTTCTTTGCTTTCCCTTGCCTTCCTTACCTTGCGTTACTCTTTGCTTGCCTTCCGTGCATTGCCTAGCCTTGCGTTGTCATGCCTTAGCCTTGGCTCGCCTGACCGTGCTTTCCCATGCGTTACCCTTTCCTTGCCTTGCCGTGCATTGCCCAGCCTGCGTTGCCGTGCCTTAGCCTTGTTTCCCCTTGCCGTGCAGTTCCTTCCGTTACCCTTGCCTTTCCTTGCTTTTCCTTGGCTTGCTTAACTTCCGTTACTCTTTGCTTCCCTTCCCTGCATTGCCTAGCCTTGCGTTGTCGTGCCTTAGCCTTATCTCGCCTGACCGTGCCTTCCTTTGCTTTAAGCTTTCCTTGCATTGTCGTGCATTGCCTAGCCTTGCGTTGTCGTGCATTAGCCTTGCCTAGCCTCACCGTGCCTTGCCTTGCGTTACCCTTTCCTTGCCTTGCCGTGCATTGCCTAGCCGTGCGTTGTCGTGCCTTAGCCTTGTTTCCCCTTGCCGTGGCGTGCCTTTTGTTACACTTGCCTTGCCTGGCTTTGCCTTGCCTTCCTTTCCTTCCGTTACTCTTTCCTTGCCTTGCCGTGCATTGCCTAGCCTTACATTGTCGTGCCTTATCCTTGCCTCACCTGACCGTGCCTTCCCCTGCGTTACCCTTTCCTTGCCTTGCCGGGCATTGCCTAGCCCTGCGTTGCCGTGCCTTAGCCTTGTTACCCCTTGCCGTGCCGTTCCTTCCGTTACCCTTGCCTTCCCTTGCTTTCCCTTGCCTTCCTTGCGTTCCGTTACTCTTTGCTTGCTTTCCGTGCATTGCCTAGCCTTGCGTTGTCATGCCTTAGCCTTGCATCGCCTGACCGTGCTTTCCCATGCGTTACCCTTTCCTTGCATTTCCGTGCATTGCCTAGCCGTGCGTTGTCGTACCTTAGCCTTGTTTCCCCTTGCCGTGCCGTTCCTTCCGTTACACTTGCCTTTCCTTCCTTTCCATTGCCTTCCTTACCTTCCGTTACTCTTTGCTTGCCTTCCCTGAATTTCCTAGCCTTGCGTTGTCGTGCCTTAGCCTTATCTCGCCTGACCTTGCCTTCCTTTGCTTTAAGCTTTCCTTGCATTGTCGTGCATCGCCTAGCCTTGCGTTTTCGTGCAATAGCCTTGCCTAGCCTCACCGTGCCTTTCCTTGCGTTACCCTTTGCTTGCCTTGCCGTGCATTGCCTAGCCTTGCGTTGTCGTGCCTTAGCCTTATCTCGCCTGACCGTGCCTTCCTTTGCTTTAAGCTTTCCTTGCCTTGCCGTGCATTGCCTAGCCGTGCGTTGTCGTGCCTTAGCCTTGATTCCCCTTGCCGTGGCGTGCCTTTTGTTACACTTGCCTTGCCTGGCTTTGCCTTGCCTTCCTTTCCTTCCGTTACTCTTTCCTTGCCTTGCCGTGCATTGCCTAGCCTTGCATTGTCGTGCCTTATCCTTGCCTCACCTGACCGTGCCTTCCCCTGCGTTAGCCTTTCCTTGCCTTGCCGTCCATTGCCTAGCCCTGCGTTGTCGTGCCTTAGCCTTGTTTCCCCTTGCCGTGCCGTTCCTTCCGTTACACTTGCCTTTCTTTGCTTTCCCTTGCCTTCCTTACCTTGCGTTACTCTTTGCTTCCCTTCCGTGCATTGCCTAGCCTTGCGTTGTCGTGCCTTAGCCTTGCCTCGCCTGAACGTGCTTTCCCATGCGTTACCCTTTCCTTGCCTTGCCGTGCATTGCCCAGCCTGCGTTGCCGTGCCTTAGCCTTGTTTCCCCTTGCCGTGCAGTTCCTTCCGTTACCCTTGCCTTTCCTTGCTTTTCCTTGGCTTGCTTAACTTCCGTCACTCTTTGCTTCCCTTCCCTGCATTGCCTAGCCTTGCGTTGTCGTGCCTTAGCCTTATCTCGCCTGACCGTGCCTTCCTTTGCTTTAAGCTTTCCTTGCATTGTCGTGCATTGCCTAGCCTTGCGTTGTCGTGCATTAGCCTTGCCTAGCCTCACCGTGCCTTGCCTTGCGTTACCCTTTGCTTGCCTTGCCGTGCATTGGCTAGCCTTGCGTTGTCGTGCCTTAGCGTTGCCTCGCCTGACCGTGCTTTCAAATGCGTTACCCTTTCCTTGCCTTGCCGTTCATTGCCTAGTGTTCGGTGTCGTGCCTTAGACTTGTTTCCCCTTACCGTGCCGTTCCTTCTGTTACCCTGGCCTTTCCTTCCTTTTCCTTGCCTTGCTTACCTTCCGTTACTCTTTGCTTGCCTTCCCTGAATTTCCTAGCCTTGCGTTGTCGTGCCTTAGCCTTATCTCGCCTGACCTTGCCTTCCTTTGCTTTAAGCTTTCCTTGCATTGTCGTGCATCGCCTAGCCTTGCGTTTTCGTGTATTAGCCTTGCCTAGCCTTACCGTGCCTTTCCTTGCGTTACCCTTTGCTTGCCTTGCCGTGCATTGCCTAGCCTTGCGTTGTCGTGCCTTAGCCTTATCTCGCCTGACCGTGCCTTCCTTTGCTTTATGCTTTCCTTGCATTGTCGTGCATTGCCTAGCCTTGCGTTGTCGTGCATTAGCCTTGCCTAGCCTCACCGTGCCTTGCCTTGCGTTACCCTTTCCTTGCCTGGCCGTGCATTGCCTAGCCGTGCGTTGTCGTGCCTTAGCCTTGATTCCCCTTGCCGTGGCGTGCCTTTTGTTACACTTGCCTTGCCTGGCTTTGCCTTGCCTTCCTTTCCTTCCGTTACTCTTTCCTTGCCTGGCCGTGCATTGCCTAGCCTTGCATTGTCGTGCCTTATCCTTGCCTCACCTGACCGTGCCTTCCCCTGCGTTACCCTTTCCTTGCCTTGCCGTGCATTGCCTAGCCCTGCGTTGTCGTGCCTTAGCCTTCTTACCCCTTGCCGTGCCGTTCCTTCCGTTACCCTTGCCTTCCCTTGCTTTCCCTTGCCTTCCTTGCGTTCCGTTACTCTTTGCTTGCTTTCCGTGCATTGCCTAGCCTTGCGTTGTCATGCCTTAGCCTTGCCTCGCCTGACCGTGCTTTCCCATGCGTTACCCTTTCCTTGCCTTGCCGTGCATTGCCTAGCGTGCGTTGTCGTGCCTTAGACTTGTTTCCCCTTGCCGTGCCGTTCCTTCCGTTACACTTGCCTTTCCTTGCTTTCCCTTGCCTTCCTTACCTTCCGTTACTCTTTGCTTGCCTTCCGTGCATTGCCTAGCCTTGCGTTGTCGTGCCTTAGCCTTGCCTCGCCTGACCGTGCTTTCCCATGCGTTACCCTTTCCTTGCCTTGCCGTTCATTGCCTAGCGTTCGGTGTCGTGCCTTAGACTTGTTCCCCCTTGCCGTGCCGTTCCTTCCGTTACCCTTGCCTTTCCTTGCTTTTCCTTGCCTTCCTTACCTTCCGTTACTCTTTGCTTGCCTTCCCTGAATTTCCTAGCCTTGCATTGTCGTGCCTTAGCCTTGCCTCGCCTGACCGTGCTTTCCCATGCGTTACCCTTTCCTTGCCTTGCCGTGAATTGCCTAGCGTGCGTTGTCGTGCCTTAGCCTTGTTACCCCTTCCCGTGCCGTTCCTTCCGTTACTCTTGCCTTCCCTTGCTTTCCCTTGCCTTCCTTGCGTTCCGTTACTCTTTGCTTGCTTTCCGTGCATTGCCTAGCCTTGCGTTGTCATGCCTTAGCCTTGCCTCGCCTGACCGTGCTTTCCCATGCGTTACCCTTTCCTTGCCTTGCCGTGCATTGCCTAGCGTGCGTTGTCGTGCCTTAGCCTTGTTTCCCCTTGCCGTGCCGTTCCTTCCGTTACACTTGCCTTTCTTTGCTTTCCCTTGCCTTCCTTACCTTCCGTTACTCTTTGCTTGCCTTCCGTGCATTGCCTAGCCTTGCGTTGTCGTGCCTAAGCCTTATCTCGCCTGACCGTGCCTTCCTTTGCTTTAAGCTTTCCTTGCATTGTCGTGCATTGCCTAGCCTTGCGTTGTCGTGCATTAGCCTTGCCTAGCCTCACCGTGCCTTGCCTTGCGTTACCCTTTCCTTGCCTTGCCGTGCATTGCCTAGCCGTGCGTTGTCGTGCCTTAGCCTTGATTCCCCTTGCCGTGGCGTGCCTTTTGTTACACTTGCCTTGCCTGGCTTTGCCTTGCCTTCCTTTCCTTCCGTTACTCTTTCCTTGCCTTGCCGTGCATTGCCTAGCCTTGCATTGTCGTGCCTTATCCTTGCCTCACCTGACCGTGCCTTCCCCTGCGTTACCCTTTCCTTGCCTTGCCGTGCATTGCCTAGCCCTGCGTTGTCGTGCCTTAGCCTTGTTTCCCCTTGCCGTGCCGTTCCTTCCGTTACACTTGCCTTTCTTTGCTTTCCCTTGCCTTCCTTACCTTGCGTTACTCTTTGCTTGCCTTCCCTGAATTTCCTAGCCTTGCGTTGTCGTGCCTTAGCCTTGCCTCGCCTGACTGTGCTTCCCCATGCGTTACCCTTTCCTTGCCTTGCCGTGCATTGCCCAGCCTGCGTTGCCGTGCCTTGGCCTTGTTTCCCCTTGCCGTGCAGTTCCTTCCGTTACCCTTGCCTTTCCTTGCTTTTCCTTGGCTTGCTTAACTTCCGTTACTCTTTGCTTCCCTTCCCTGCATTGCCTAGCCTTGCGTTGTCGTGCCTTAGCCTTATCTCGCCTGACCGTGCCTTCCTTTGCTTTAAGCTTTCCTTGCATTGTCGTGCATTGCCTAGCCTTGCGTTGTCGTGCATTAACCTTGCCTAGCCTCACCGTGCCTTGCCTTGCGTTACCCTTTCCTTGCCTTGCCGTGCATTGCCTAGCCGTGCGTTGTCGTGCCTTAGCCTTGTTTCCCCTTGCCGTGGCGTGCCTTTTGTTACACTTGCCTTGCCTGGCTTTGCCTTGCCTTCCTTTCCTTCCGTTACTCTTTCCTTGCCTTGCCGTGCATTGCCTAGCCTTGCATTGTCGTGCCTTATCCTTGCCTCACCTGACCGTGCCTTCCCTGCGTTACCCTTTCCTTGCCTTGCCGGGCATTGCCTAGCCCTGCGTTGTCGTGCCTTAGCCTTGTTACCCCTTGCCGTGCCGTTCCTTCCGTTACCCTTGCCTTCCCTTGCTTTCCCTTGCCTTCCTTGCGTTCCGTTACTCTTTGCTTGCTTTCCGCGCATTGCCTAGCCTTGCGTTGTCATGCCTTAGCCTTGCCTCGCCTGACCGTGCTTTCCCATGCGTTACCCTTTCCTTGCCTTTCCGTGCATTGCCTAGCCGTGCGTTGTCGTACCTTAGCCTTGTTTCCCCTTGCCGTGCCGTTCCTTCCGTTACACTTGCCTTTCCTTCCTTTCCATTGCCTTCCTTACCTTCCGTTACACTTTGCTTGCCTTCCGTGCATTGCCTAGCCTTGCGTTGTCGTGCCTTAGCGTTGCCTCGCCTGACCGTGCTTTCAAATGCGTTACCCTTTCCTTGCCTTGCCGTTCATTGCCTAGCGTTCGGTGTCGTGCCTTAGACTTGTTTCCCCTTCCGTGCCGTTCCTTCTGTTACCCTGGCCTTTCCTTCCTTTTCCTTGCCTTGCTTACCTTCCGTTACTCTTTGCTTGCCTTCCCTGAATTTCCTAGCCTTGCGTTGTCGTGCCTTAGCCTTATCTCGCCTGACCTTGCCTTCCTTTGCTTTAAGCTTTCCTTGCATTGTCGTGCATCGCCTAGCCTTGCGTTTTCGTGCATTAGCCTTGCCTAGCCTCACCGTGCCTTTCCTTGCGTTACCCTTTGCTTGCCTTGCCGTGCATTGCCTAGCCTTGCGTTGTCGTGCCTTAGCCTTATCTCGCCTGACCGTGCCTTCCCTTGCGTTACCCTTTCCTTGCCTTGCCGTGCATTGCCTAGCCTTGCGTTGTCGTGCATTAGCCTTGCCTAGCCTCACCGTGCCTTGCCTTGCGTTACCCTTTCCTTGCCTAGCCGTGCATTGCCTAGCCGTGCGTTGTCGTGCCTTAGCCTTGATTCCCCTTGCCGTGGCGTGCCTTTTGTTACACTTGCCTTGCCTGGCTTTGCCTTGCCTTCCTTTCCTTCCATTACTCTTTCCTTGCCTGGCCGTGCATTGCCTAGCCTTGCATTGTCGTGCCTTATCCTTGCCTCACCTGACCGTGCCTTCCCCTGCGTTACCCTTTCCTTGCCTTGCCGTGCATTGCCTAGCCGTGCGTTGTCGTACCTTAGCCTTCTTACCCCTTGCCGTGCCGTTCCTTCCGTTACCCTTGCCTTCCCTTGCTTTCCCTTGCCTTCCTTGCGTTCCGTTACTCTTTGCTTGCTTTCCGTGCATTGCCTCGCCTTGCGTTGTTATGCCTTAGCCTTGGCTCGCCTGACCGTGCTTTCCCATGCGTTACCCTTTCCTTGCCTTGCCGTGCATTGCCTAGCGTGCGTTGTCGTGCCTTAGCCTTGTTTCCCCTTGCCGTGCCGTTCCTTCCGTTACACTTGCCTTTCCTTGCTTTCCCTTGCCTTCCTTACCTTCCGTTACTCTTTGCTTGCCTTCCGTGCATTGCCTAGCCTTGCGTTGTCGTGCCTTAGCCTTGCCTCGCCTGACCGTGCTTTCCCATGCGTTACCCTTTCCTTGCCTTGCCGTTCATTGCCTAGCGTTCGGTGTCGTGCCTTAGACTTGTTCCCCCTTGCCGTGCCGTTCCTTCCGTTACCCTTGCCTTTCCTTGCTTTTCCTTGCCTTCCTTACCTTCCGTTACTCTTTGCTTGCCTTCCCTGAATTTCCTAGCCTTGCGTTGTCGTGCCTTAGCCTTGCCTCGCCTGACCGTGCTTTCCCATGCGTTACCCTTTCCTTGCCTTGCCGTGCATTGCCTAGCGTGCGTTGTCGTGCCTTAGCCTTGTTACCCCTTCCCGTGCCGTTCCTTCCGTTACCCTTGCCTTCCCTTGCTTTCCCTTGCCTTCCTTGCGTTCCGTTACTCTTTGCTTGCTTTCCGTGCATTGCCTAGCCTTGCGTTGTCATGCCTTAGGCTTGCCTCGCCTGACCGTGCTTTCCCATGCGTTACCCTTTCCTTGCCTTGCCGTGCATTGCCTAGCGTGCGTTGTCGTGCCTTAGACTTGTTTCCCCTTGCCGTGCCGTTCCTTCCGTTACACTTGCCTTTCTTTGCTTTCCCTTGCCTTCCTTACCTTCCGTTACTCTTTGCTTGCCTTCCGTGCATTGCCTAGCCTTGCGTTGTCGTGCCTAAGCCTTATCTCGCCTGACCGTGCCTTCCTTTGCTTTAAGCTTTCCTTGCATTGTCGTGCATTGCCTAGCCTTGCGTTGTCGTGCATTAGCCTTGCCTAGCCTCACCGTGCCTTGCCTTGCGTTACCCTTTCCTTGCCTTGCCGTGCATTGCCTAACCGTGCGTTGTCGTGCCTTAGCCTTGATTCCCCTCGCCGTGGCGTGCCTTTTGTTACACTTGCCTTGCCTGGCTTTGCCTTGCCTTCCTTTCCTTCCGTTACTCTTTCCTTGCCTTTCCGTGCATTGCCTAGCCTTGCATTGTCGTGCCTTATCCTTGCCTCACCTGACCGTGCCTTCCCCTGCGTTACCATTTCCTTGCCTTGCCGTGCATTGCCTAGCCCTGCGTTGTCGTGCCTTAGTCTTCTTACCCCTTGCCGTGCCGTTCCTTCCGTTACCCTTGCCTTCCCTTGCTTTCCCTTGCCTTCCTTGCGTTCCGTTACTCTTTGCTTGCTTTCCGTGCATTGCCTAGCCTTGCGTTATCATGCCTTAGCCTTGCCTCGCCTGACCGTGCTTTCCCATGCGTTACCCTTTCCTTGCCTTGCCGTGCATTGCCTAGCGTGCGTTGTCGTGCCTTAGACTTGTTTCCCCTTGCCGTGCCGTTCCTTCCGTTACACTTGCTTTCCTTGCTTTCCCTTGCCTTCCTTACCTTCCGTTACTCTTTGCTTGCCTTCCGTGCATTGCCTAGCCTTGCGTTGTCGTGCCTTAGCCTTGCCTCGCCTGACCGTGCTTTCCCATGCGTTACCCTTTCCTTGCCTTGCCGTTCATTGCCTAGCGTTCGGTGTCGTGCCTTAGACTTGTTCCCCCTTGCCGTGCCGTTCCTTCCGTTACCCTTGACTTTCCTTGCTTTTCCTTGCCTTCCTTACCTTCCGT
Source organism: Macrotis lagotis (assembly GCF_037893015.1). Lineage (NCBI taxonomy): Eukaryota > Metazoa > Chordata > Mammalia > Peramelemorphia > Peramelidae > Macrotis > Macrotis lagotis. The sequence goes on from NW_027422386.1 coordinate 93,591, forward strand.
TACTCTTTGCTTGCCTTCCCTGAATTTCCTAGTCTTGCATTGTCGTGCCTTAGCCTTGCCTCGCCTGACCGTGCTTTCCCATGCGTACCCTTTCCTTGCCTTGCCGTGAATTGCCTAGCGTGCGTTGTCGTGCCTTAGCCTTGTTACCCCTTCCCGTGCCGTTCCTTCCGTTACCCTTGCCTTCCCTTGCTTTCCCTTGCCTTCCTTGCGTTCCGTTACTCTTTGCTTGCTTTCCGTGCATTGCCTAGCCTTGCGTTGTCATGCCTTAGGCTTGCCTCGCCTGACCGTGCTTTCCCATGCGTTACCCTTTCCTTGCCTTGCCGTGCATTGCCTAGCGTGCGTTGTCGTGCCTTAGCCTTGTTTCCCCTTGCCGTGCCGTTCCTTCCGTTACACTTGAATTTCTTTGCTTTCCCTTGCCTTCCTTACCTTCCGTTACTCTTTGCTTGCCTTCCGTGCATTGCCTAGCCTTGCGTTGTCGTGCCTAAGCCTTATCTCGCCTGACCGTGCCTTCCTTTGCTTTAAGCTTTCCTTGCATTGTCGTGCATTGCCTAGCCTTGCGTTGTCGTGCATTAGCCTTGCCTAGCCTCACCGTGCCTTGCCTTGCGTTACCCTTTCCTTGCCTTGCCGTGCATTGCCTAGCCGTGCGTTGTCGTGCCTTAGCCTTGATTCCCCTTGCCGTGGCGTGCCTTTTGTTACACTTGCCTTGCCTGGCTTTGCCTTGCCTTCCTTTCCTTCCGTTACTCTTTGCTTGCCTTCCGTGCATTGCCTAGCCTTGCGTTGTCGTGCCTTATCCTTGCCTCACCTGACCGTGCCTTCCCCTGCGTTACCCTTTCCTTGCCTTGCCGTGCATTGCCTAGCGTGCGTTGTCGTGCCTTAGCCTTGTTTCCCCTTGCCGTGCCGTTCCTTCCGTTACACTTGCCTTTCTTTGCTTTCCCTTGCCTTCCTTACCTTCCGTTACTCTTTGCTTGCCTTCCGTGCATTGCCTAGCCTTGCGTTGTCGTGCCTTAGCCTTATCTCGCCTGACCGTGCCTTCCTTTGCTTTAAGCTTTCCTTGCATTGTCGTGCATTGCCCAGCCTGCGTTGCCGTGCCTTAGCCTTGTTTCCCCTTGCCGTGCAGTTCCTTCCGTTACCCTTGCATTTCCTTGCTTTTCCTTGGCTTGCTTAACTTCCGTCACTCTTTGCTTCCCTTCCCTGCATTGCCTAGCCTTGCGTTGTCGTGCATTAGCCTTGCCTAGCCTCACCGTGCCTTCCTTTGCTTTAAGCTTTCCTTGCATTGTCGTGCATTGCCTAGCCTTGCGTTGTCGTGCATTAGCCTTGCCTAGCCTCACCGTGCCTTGCCTTGCGTTACCCTTTCCTTGCCTTGCCGTGCATTGCCTAGCCGTGCGTTGTCGTGCCTTAGCCTTGTTTCCCCTTGCCGTGGCGTGCCTTTTGTTACACTTGCCTTTCCTGGCTTTGACTTGCCTTCCTTTCCTTCCGTTACTCTTTCCTTGCCTTGCCGTGCATTGCCTAGCCTTACATTGTCGTGCCTTATCCTTGCCTCACCTGACCGTGCCTTCCCCTGCGTTACCCTTTCCTTGCCTTGCCGGGCATTGCCTAGCCCTGCGTTGCCGTGCCTTAGCCTTGTTACCCCTTGCCGTGCCGTTCCTTCCGTTACCCTTGCCTTCCCTTGCTTTCCCTTGCCTTCCTTGCGTTCCGTTACTCTTTGCTTGCTTTCCGTGCATTGCCTAGCCTTGCGTTGTCATGCCTTAGCCTTGCATCGCCTGACCGTGCTTTCCCATGCGTTACCCTTTCCTTGCCTTTCCGTGCATTGCCTAGCCGTGCGTTGTCGTACCTTAGCCTTGTTTCCCCTTGCCGTGCCGTTCCTTCCGTTACACTTGCCTTTCCTTCCTTTCCATTGCCTTCCTTACCTTCCGTTACACTTTGCTTGCCTTCCGTGCATTGCCTAGCCTTGCGTTGTCATGCCTTAGCGTTGCCTCGCCTGACCGTGCTTTCAAATGCGTTACCCTTTCCTTGCCTTGCCGTTCATTGCCTAGCGTTCGGTGTCGTGCCTTAGACTTGTTTCCCCTTGCCGTGCCGTTCCTTCTGTTACCCTGGCCTTTCCTTCCTTTTCCTTGCCTTGCTTACCTTCCGTTACTCTTTGCTTGCCTTCCCTGAATTTCCTAGCCTTGCGTTGTCGTGCCTTAGCCTTATCTCGCCTGACCTTGCCTTCCTTTGCTTTAAGCTTTCCTTGCATTGTCGTGCATCGCCTAGCCTTGCGTTTCCGTGCAATAGCCTTGCCTAGCCTCACCGTGCCTTTCCTTGCGTTACCCTTTGCTTGCCTTGCCGTGCATTGCCTAGCCTTGCGTTGTCGTGCCTTAGCCTTATCTCGCCTGACCGTGCCTTCCTTTGCTTTAAGCTTTCCTTGCATTGTCGTGCATTGCCTAGCCTTGCGTTGTCGTGCATTAGCATTGCCTAGCCTCACCGTGCCTTGCCTTGCGTTACCCTTTCCTTGCCTTGCCGTGCATTGCCTAGCCGTGCGTTGTCGTGCCTTAGCCTTGATTCCCCTTGCCGTGGCGTGCCTTTTGTTACACTTGCCTTGCCTGGCTTTGCCTTGCCTTCCTTTCCTTCCGTTACTCTTTCCTTGCCTTGCCGTGCATTACCTAGCCTTGCATTGTCGTGCCTTATCCTTGCCTCACCTGACCGTGCCTTCCCCTGCGTTACCCTTTCCTTGCCTTGCCGTGCATTGCCTAGCCCTGCGTTGTCGTGCCTTAGCCTTCTTACCCCTTGCCGTGCCGTTCCTTCCGTTACCCTTGTCTTCCCTTGCTTTCCCTTGCCTTCCTTGCGTTCCGTTACTCTTTGCTTGCTTTCCGTGCATTGCCTAGCCTTGCGTTGTCATGCCTTAGCCTTGCCTCGCCTGACCGTGCTTTCCCATGCGTTACCCTTTCCTTGCCTTGCCGTGCATTGCCTAGCGTGCGTTCTCGTGCCTTAGCCTTGTTTCCCCTTGCCGTGCCGTTCCTTCCGTTACACTTGCCTTTCCTTGCTTTCCCTTGCCTTCCTTACCTTCCGTTACTCTTTGCTTGCCTTCCGTGCATTGCCTAGCCTTGCGTTGTCGTGCCTTAGCCTTGCCTCGCCTGACCGTGCTTTCCCATGCGTTACCCTTTCCTTGTCTTGCCGTTCATTGCCTAGCGTTCGGTGTCGTGCCTTAGACTTGTTCCCCCTTGCCGTGCCGTTCCTTCCGTTACCCTTGCCTTTCCTTGCTTTTCCTTGCCTTCCTTACCTTCCGTTACTCTTTGCTTGCCTTCCCTGAATTTCCTAGCCTTGCGTTGTCGTGCCTTAGCCTTATCTCGCCTGACCTTGCCTTCCTTTACTTTAAGCTTTCCTTGCATTGTCGTGCATCGCCTAGCCTTGCGTTTTCGTGCATTAGCCTTGCCTAGCCTCACCGTGCCTTTCTTTGCGTTACCCTTTGCTTGCCTTGCCGTGCATTGCCTAGCCGTGCGTTGTCGTGCCTTAGCCTTGTTTCCCCTTGCCGTGCGGTTCCTTCCGTTACACTTGCCTTTCTTTGCTTTCCCTTTCCTTCCTTACCTTCCGTTTCTCTTTGCTTGCCTTCCGTGCATTGCCTAGCCTTGGGTTGTCGTGCCTTAGCCTTGCCTCGCCTGACCGTGCTTTCCCATGCGTTACCCTTTCCTTGCCTTGCCGTGCATTGCCAAGCGTGCGTTGTCGTGCCTTAGCCTTGTTTCCCCTTGCCGTGCCGTTCCTTCCGTTACCCTTGCCTTCCCTTGCTTTCCCTTTCCTTCCTTGCATTCCGTTCCTCCTTGCTTGCTTTCCGTGCATTGCCTAGCCTTGCGTTGGCTTTCCTTAGCCTTGCCTCGCCTGACCGTGCTTTCCCATGCGTTACCCTTTCCTTGCCTTGCCGTGCATTGCCTAGCGTGCGTTGTCGTGCCTTAGCCTTGTTTCCCCTTGCCGTGCCGTTCCTTCCGTTACACTTGCCTTTCTTTGCTTTCCCTTGCCTTCCTTACCTTCCGTTACTCTTTGCTTGCCTTCCCTGCATTGCCAAGCCTTGCGTTGTCGTGCCTTAGCCTTGCCTCCCCTGACCGTGCTTTCCCATGCGTTGCCCTTTCCTTGCCTTGCCGTGCATTGCCTAGCGTGCGTTGTCGTGCCTTACACTTGTTTCCCCTTGCCGTGCCGTTCCTTCCGTTACCATTGCCTTTCCTTGCTTTCCCTTGCCTTCCTTACCTTCCGTTACTCTTTGCTTGCCTTCCCTGCATTGCCTAACCTTGCGTTGTCGTGCCTTAGCCTTATCTCCCCTGACCGTGCCTTCCTTTGCTTTAAGCTTTCCTTGCATTGTCGTGCATTGCCTAGCCTTGCGTTGTCGTGCATTAGCCTTGCCTAGCCTCACCGTGCCTTGCCTTGCGTTACCCTTTCTTTGCCTTGCCGTGCATTTCCTTCCCGTGTGTTGTCGTGCCTTAGCCTTGTTTCCCCTTGCCGTTGCGTGCCTTTTGTTACACTTGCCTTGCCCTGCTTTGCCTTGCCTTCCTTTCCTTCCGTTACTCTTTGCTTGACTTGCCGTGCATTGCCTAGCCCTGCGTTGTCGTGCCTTAGCCTTGTTACCCCTTGCCGTGCCGTTCCTTCCGTTACCCTTGCCTTCCCTTGCTTTCCCTTGCCTTCCTTGCTTTCCGTTACTCTTTGCTTGCTTTCCGTGCATTGCCTAGCCTTCCGTTGTCATGCCTTAGCCTTGCCTCGCCTGACCGTGCTTTCCCATGCGTTACCCTTTCCTTGCCTTGCCGTGCATTGCCTAGCGTGCGTTGTCGTGCCTTAGCCTTGTTTCCCCTTGCCGTGCCGTTCCTTCCGTTACACTTGCCTTTCCTTGCTTTCCCTTGCCTTCCTTACCTTCCGTTACTCTTTGCTTGCCTTCCCTGAATTTCCTAGCCTTGCGTTGTCGTGCCTTAGCCTTGCCTCGCCTGACCGTGCTTTCCCATGCGTTACCCTTTCCTTGCCTTGCCGTGCATTGCCTAGCGTGCGTTGTCGTGCCTTAGCCTTGTTACCCCTTGCCGTGCCGTTCCTTCCGTTACCCTTGCCTTCCCTTGCTTTCCCTTGCCTTCCTTGCGTTCCGTTACTCTTTAGTTGCTTTCCGTGCATTGCCTAGCCTTGCGTTGTCATGCCTTAGCCTTGCCTCGCCTGACCGTGCTTTCCCATACGTTACCCTTTCCTTGCCTTGCCGTGCATTGCCTAGCGTGCGTTGTCGTGCCTTAGCCTTGTTTCCCCTTGCCGTGCCGTTCCTTCCGTTACACTTGCCTTTCCTTCCTTTCCCTTGCCTTCCTTACCTTCCGTTACTCTTTGCTTGCCTTCCGTGCATTGCCTAGCCTTGCGTTGTCGTGCCTTAGCCTTGCCTCGCCTGACCGTGCTTTCCCAAGCGTTACCCTTTCCTTGCCTTGCCGTTCATTGCCTAGCGTTCGGTGTCGTGCCTTAGACTTGTTCCCCCTTGCCGTGCCGTTCCTTCCGTTACCCTTGCCTTTCCTTGCTTTTCCTTGCCTTCCTTACCTTCCGTTACTCTTTGCTTGCCTTCTCTGAATTTCCTAGCCTTGCGTTGTCGTGCCTTAGCCTTGCCTCGCCTGACCGTGCTTTCCCATGCGTTACCCTTTCCTTGCCTTGCCGTCCATTGCCTAGCGTGCGTTGTCGTGCCTTAGCCTTGTTTCCCCTTGCCGTGCCGTTCCTTCCGTTACACTTGCCTTTCTTTGCTTTCCCTTGCCTTCCTTACCTTCCGTTACTCTTTGCTTGCCTTCCGTGCATTGCCTAGCCTTGCGTTGTCGTGCCTAAGCCTTATCTCGCCTGACCGTGCCTTCCTTTGCTTTAAGCTTTCCTTGCATTGTCGTGCATTGCCTAGCCTTGCGTTGTCGTGCCTTAGCCTTGCCTCGCCTGACCGTGCTTTCCCATGCGTTACCCTTTCCTTGCCTTGCCGTGCATTGCCTAGCGTGCGTTGTCGTGCCTTAGCCTTGATTCCCCTTGCCGTGGCGTGCCTTTTGTTACACTTGCCTTGCCTGGCTTTGCCTTGCCTTCCTTTCCTTCCGTTACTCTTTCCTTGCCTTGCCGTGCATTGCCTAGCCTTGCATTGTCGTGCCTTATCCTTGCCTCACCTGACCGTGCCTTCCCCTGCGTTACCCTTTCCTTGCCTTGCCGTGCATTGCCTAGCCCTGCGTTGTCGTGCCTTAGCCTTGTTTCCCCTTGCCGTGCCGTTCCTTCCGCTACACTTGCCTTTCTTTGCTTTCCCTTGCCTTCCTTACCTTGCGTTACTCTTTGCTTGCCTTCCGTGCATTGCCTAGCCTTGCGTTGTCGTGCCTTAGCCTTGCGTCGCCTGAACGTGCTTTCCCATGCGTTACCCTTTCCTTGCCTTGCCGTGCATTGCCCAGCCTGCGTTGCCGTGCCTTAGCCTTGTTTCCCCTTGCCGTGCAGTTCCTTCCGTTACCCTTACCTTTCCTTGCTTTTCCTTGGCTTGCTTAACTTCCGTTACTCTTTGCTTCCCTTCCCTGCATTGCCTAGCCTTGCGTTGTCGTGCCTTAGCCTTATCTCGCCTGACCGTGCCTTCCTTTGCTTTAAGCTTTCCTTGCATTGTCGTGCATTGCCTAGCCTTGCGTTGTCGTGCATTAGCCTTGCCTAGCCTCACCGTGCCTTGCCTTGCGTTACCCTTTCCTTGCCTTGCCGTGCATTGCCTAGCCGTGCGTTGTCGTGCCTTAGCCTTGTTTCCCCTTGCCGTGGCGTGCCTTTTGTTACACTTGCCTTTCCTGGCTTTGACTTGCCTTCCTTTCCTTCCGTTACTCTTGCCTTCCCTTGCCGTGCATTGCCTAGCCTTACATTGTCGTGCCTTATCCTTGCCTCACCTGACCGTGCCTTCCCCTGCGTTACCCTTTCCTTGCCTTGCCGGGCATTGCCTAGCCCTGCGTTGCCGTGCCTTAGCCTTGTTACCCCTTGCCGTGCCGTTCCTTCCGTTACCCTTGCCTTCCCTTGCTTTCCCTTGCCTTCCTTGCGTTCCGTTACTCTTTGCTTGCTTTCCGTGCATTGCCTAGCCTTGCGTTGTCATGCCTTAGCCTTGCATCGCCTGACCGTGCTTTCCCATGCGTTACCCTTTCCTTGCCTTTCCGTGCATTGCCTAGCCGTGCGTTGTCGTGCCTTAGCCTTGTTTCCCCTTGCCGTGCCGTTCCTTCCGTTACACTTGCCTTTCCTTCCTTTCCATTGCCTTCCTTACCTTCCGTTACACTTTGCTTGCCTTCCGTGCATTGCCTAGCCTTGCGTTGTCGTGCCTTAGCGTTGCCTCGCCTGACCGTGCTTTCAAATGCGTTACCCTTTCCTTGCCTTGCCGTTCATTGCCTAGCGTTCGGTGTCGTGCCTTAGACTTGTTTCCCCTTGCCGTGCCGTTCCTTCTGTTACCCTGGCCTTTCCTTCCTTTTCCTTGCCTTGCTTACCTTCCGTTACTCTTTGCTTGCCTTCCCTGAATTTCCTAGCCTTGCGTTGTCGTGCCTTAGCCTTATCTCGCCTGACCTTGCCTTCCTTTGCTTTAAGCTTTCCTTGCATTGTCGTTCATCGCCTAGCCTTGCGTTTTCGTGCATTAGCCTTGCCTAGCCTCACCGTGCCTTTCCTTGCGTTACCCTTTGCTTGCCTTGCCGTGCATTGCCTAGCCTTGCGTTGTCGTGCCTTAGCCTTATCTCGCCTGACCGTGCCTTCCTTTGCTTTAAGCTTTCCTTGCATTGTCGTGCATTGCCTAGCCTTGCGTTGTCGTGCATTAGCCTTGCCTAGCCTCACCGTGCCTTGCCTTGCGTTACCCTTTCCTTGCCTTGCCGTGCATTGCCTAGCCGTGCGTTGTCGTGCCTTAGCCTTGATTCCCCTTGCCGTGGCGTGCCTTTTGTTACACTTGCCTTGCCTGGCTTTGCCTTGCCTTCCTTTCCTTCCGTTACTCTTTCCTTGCCTGGCCGTGCATTGCCTAGCCTTGCATTGTCGTGCCTTATCCTTGCCTCACCTGACCGTGCCTTCCCCTGCGTTACCCTTTCCTTGCCTTGCCGTGCATTGCCTAGCCCTGCGTTGTCGTGCCTTAGCCTTCTTACCCCTTGCCGTGCCGTTCCTTCCGTTACCCTTGCCTTCCCTTGCTTTCCCTTGCCTTCCTTGCGTTCCGTTACTCTTTGCTTGCTTTCCGTGCATTGCCTAGCCTTGCGTTGTCATGCCTTAGCCTTGCCTCGCCTGTCCGTGCTTTCCCATGCGTTACCCTTTCCTTGCCTTGCCGTGCATTGCCTAGCGTGCGTTGTCGTGCCTTAGCCTTGTTTCCCCTTGCCGTGCCGTTCCTTCCGTTACACTTGCCTTTCCTTGCTTTCCCTTGCCTTCCTTACCTTCCGTTACTCTTTGCTTGCCTTCCGTGCATTGCCTAGCCTTGCGTTGTCGTGCCTTAGCCTTGCCTCGCCTGACCGTGCTTTCCCATGCGTTACCCTTTCCTTGCCTTGCCGTGAATTGCCTAGCGTGCGTTGTCGTGCCTTAGCCTTGTTACCCCTTGCCGTGCCGTTCCTTCCGTTACCCTTGCCTTCCCTTGCTTTCCCTTGCCTTCCTTGCGTTCCGTTACTCTTTGCTTGCTTTCCGTGCATTGCCTAGCCTTGCGTTGTCATGCCTTAGGCTTGCCTCGCCTGACCGTGCTTTCCCATGCGTTACCCTTTCCTTGCCTTGCCATGCATTGCCTAGCGTGCGTTGTCGTGCCTTAGCCTTGTTTCCCCTTGCCGTGCCGTTCCTTCCGTTACACTTGCCTTTCTTTGCTTTCCCTTGCCTTCCTTACCTTCCGTTACTCTTTGCTTGCCTTCCGTGCATTGCCTAGCCTTGCGTTGTCGTGCCTAAGCCTTATCTCGCCTGACCGTGCCTTCCTTTGCTTTAAGCTTTCCTTGCATTGTCGTGCATTGCCTAGCCTTGCGTTGTCGTGCATTAGCCTTGCCTAGCCTCACCGTGCCTTGCCTTGCGTTACCCTTTCCTTGCCTTGCCGTGCATTGCCTAGCCGTGCGTTGTCGTGCCTTAGCCTTGATTCCCCTTGCCGTGGCGTGCCTTTTGTTACACTTGCCTTGCCTGGCTTTGCCTTGCCTTCATTTCCTTCCGTTACTCTTTCCTTGCCTTGCCGTGCATTGCCTAGCCTTGCATTGTCGTGCCTTATCCTTGCGTCACCTGACCGTGCCTTCCCCTGCGTTACCCTTTCCTTGCCTTGCCGTGCATTGCCTAGCCCTGCGTTGTCGTGCCTTAGCCTTGTTTCCCCTTGCCGTGCCGTTCCTTCCGTTACACTTGCCTTTCTTTGCTTTCCCTTGCCTTCCTTACCTTGCGTTACTCTTTGCTTGCCTTCCGTGCATTGCCTAGCCTTGCGTTGTCGTGCCTTAGCCTTGCCTCGCCTGAACGTGCTTTCCCATGCGTTACCCTTTCCTTGCCTTGCCGTGCATTGCCCAGCCTGCGTTGCCGTGCCTTAGCCTTGTTTCCCCTTGCCGTGCAGTTCCTTCCGTTACCCTTGCCTTTCCTTGCTTTTCCTTGGCTTGCTTAACTTCCGTTACTCTTTGCTTCCCTTCCCTGCATTGCCTAGCCTTGCGTTGTCGTGCCTTAGCCTTATCTCGCCTGACCGTGCCTTCCTTTGCTTTAAGCTTTCCTTGCATTGTCGTGCATTAGCCTTGCCTAGCCTCACCGTGCCTTGCCTTGCGTTACCCTTTCCTTGCCTTGCCGTGCATTGCCTAGCCGTGCGTTGTCGTGCCTTAGCCTTGTTTCCCCTTGCCGTGGCGTGCCTTTTGTTACACTTGCCTTTCCTGGCTTTGACTTGCCTTCCTTTCCTTCCGTTACTCTTTCCTTGCCTTGCCGTGCATTGCCTAGCCTTACATTGTCGTACCTTATCCTTGCCTCACCTGACCGTGCCTTCCCCTGCGTTACCCTTTCCTTGCCTTGCCGGGCATTGCCTAGCCCTGCGTTGCCGTGCCTTAGCCTTGTTACCCCTTGCCGTGCCGTTCCTTCCGTTACCCTTGCCTTCCCTTGCTTTCCCTTGCCTTCCTTGCGTTCCGTTACTCTTTGCTTGCTTTCCGTGCATTGCCTAGCCTTGCGTTGTCATGCCTTAGCCTTGCATCGCCTGACCGTGCTTTCCCATGCGTTACCCTTTCCTTGCCTTTCCGTGCATTGCCTAGCCGTGCGTTGTCGTGCCTTAGACTTGTTTCCCCTTGCCGTGCCGTTCCTTCTGTTACCCTGGCCTTTCCTTCCTTTTCCTTGGCTTGCTTACCTTCCGTTACTCTTTGCTTGCCTTCCCTGATATTCCTAGCCTTGCGTTGTCGTGCCTTAGCCTTATCTCGCCTGACCTTGCCTTCCTTTGCTTTAAGCTTTCCTTGCATTGTCGTGCATCGCCTAGCCTTGCGTTTTCGTGCATTAGCCTTGCCTAGCCTCACCGTGCCTTTCCTTGCGTTACCCTTTGCTTGCCTTGCCGTGCATTGCCTAGCCTTGCGTTGTCGTGCCTTAGCCTTATCTCGCCTGACCGTGCCTTCCTTTGCTTTAAGCTTTCCTTGCATTGTCGTGCATTGCCTAGCCTTGCGTTGTCGTGCATTAGCCTTGCCTAGCCTCACCGTGCCTTGCCTTGCGTTACCCTTTCCTTGCCTTGCCGTGCATTGCCTAGCCGTGCGTTGTCGTGCCTTAGCCTTGATTCCCCTTGCCGTGGCGTGCCTTTTGTTACAATTGCCTTGCCTGGCTTTGCCTTGCCTTCCTTTCCTTCCGTTACTCTTTCCTTGCCTGGCCGTGCATTGCCTAGCCTTGCATTGTCGTGCCTTATCCTTGCCTCACCTGACCGTGCCTTCCCCTGCGTTACCCTTTCCTTGCCTTGCCGTGCATTGCCTAGCCCTGCGTTGTCGTGCCTTAGCCTTCTTACCCCTTGCCGTGCCGTTCCTTCCGTTACCCTTGCCTTCCCTTGCTTTCCCTTGCCTTCCTTGCGTTCCGTTACTCTTTGCTTGCTTTCCGTGCATTGCCTAGCCTTGCGTTGTCATGCCTTAGCCTTGCCTCGCCTGACCGTGCTTTCCCATGCGTTACCCTTTCCTTGCCTTGCCGTGCATTGCCTAGCGTGCGTTGTCGTGCCTTAGCCTTGTTTCCCCTTGCCGTGCCGTTCCTTCCGTTACACTTGCCTTTCCTTGCTTTCCCTTGCCTTCCTTACCTTCCGTTACTCTTTGCTTGCCTTCCGTGCATTGCCTAGCCTTGCGTTGTCGTGCCTTAGCCTTGCCTCGCCTGACCGTGCTTTCCCATGCGTTACCCTTTCCTTGCCTTGCCGTTCATTGCCTAGCGTTCGGTGTCGTGCCTTAGACTTGTTCCCCCTTGCCGTGCCGTTCCTTCCGTTACCCTTGCCTTTCCTTGCTTTTCCTTGCCTTCCTTACCTTCCGTTACTCTTTGCTTGCCTTCCCTGAATTTCCTAGCCTTGCGTTGTCGTGCCTTAGCCTTGCCTCGCCTGACCGTGCTTTCCCATGCGTTACCCTGTCCTTGCCTTGCCGTGCATTGCCTAGCTTGCGTTGTCGTGCCTTAGCCTTGTTACCCCTTCCCGTGCCGTTCCTTCCGTTACCCTTGCCTTCCCTTGCTTTCCCTTGCCTTCCTTGCGTTCCGTTACTCTTTGCTTGCTTTCCGTGCATTGCCTAGCCTTGCGTTGTCATGCCTTAGGCTTGCCTCGCCTGACCGTGCTTTCCCATGCGTTACCCTTTCCTTGCCTTGCCGTGCATTGCCTAGCTTGCGTTGTCGTGCCTTAGCTTGTTTCCCCTGGCCGTGCCGTTCCTTCCGTTACACTTGCCTTTCTTTGCTTTCCCTTGCCTACCTTACCTTCCGTTACTCTTTGCTTGCCTTCCGTGCATTGCCTAGCCTTGCGTTGTCGTGCCTAAGCCTTATCTCGCCTGACCGTGCCTTCCTTTGCTTTAAGCTTTCCTTGCATTGTCGTGCATTGCCTAGCCTTGCGTTGTCGTGCATTAGCCTTGCCTAGCCTCACCGTGCCTTGCCTTGCGTTACCCTTTCCTTGCCTTGCCGTGAATTGCCTAGCCGTGCGTTGTCGTGCCTTAGCCTTGATTCCCCTTGCCGTGGCGTGCCTTTTGTTACACTTGCCTTGCCTGGCTTTGCCTTGCCTTCCTTTCCTTCCGTTACTCTTTCCTTGCCTTGCCGTGCATTGCCTAGCCTTGCATTGTCGTGCCTTATCCTTGCCTCACCTGACCGTGCCTTCCCCTGCGTTACCCTTTCCTTGTCTTGCCGTGCATTGCCTAGCCCTGCGTTGTCCTGCCTTAGCCTTCTTACCCCTTGCCGTGCCGTTCCTTCCGTTACCCTTGTCTTCCCTTGCTTTCCCTTGCCTTCCTTGCGTTCCGTTACTCTTTCCTTGCTTTCCGTGCATTGCCTAGCCTTGCGTTGTCATGCCTTAGCCTTGCCTCGCCTGACCGTGCTTTCCCATGCGTTACCCTTTCCTTGCCTTGCCGTGCATTGCCTAGCGTGCGTTGTCGTGCCTTAGACTTGTTTCCCGTTGCCGTGCCGTTCCTTCCGTTACCCTTGCCTTTCCTTGCTTTTCCTTGCCTTCCTTACCTTCCGTTACTCTTTGCTTGCCTTCCCTGAATTTCCTAGCCTTGCGTTGTCTTGCCTTAGCCTTGCCTCGCCTGACCGTGCTTTCCCATGCGTTACCCTTTCCTTGCCTTGCCGTGCATTGCCTAGCGTGCGTTGTCGTGCCTTAGCCTTGTTACCCCTTCCCGTGCCGTTCCTTCCGTTACCCTTGCCTTCCCTTGCTTTCCCTTGCCTTCCTTGCGTTCCGTTACTCTTTGCTTGCTTTCCGTGCATTTCCTAGCCTTGCGTTGTCATGCCTTAGCCTTGCCTCGCCTGACCGTGCTTTCCCATGCGTTACCCTTTCCTTGCCTTTCCGTGCATTGCCTAGCCGTGCGTTGTCGTGCCTTAGCCTTGTTTCCCCTTGCCGTGCCGTTCCTTCCGTTACACTTGCCTTTCCTTCCTTTCCATTGCCTTCCTTACCTTCCGTTACACTTTGCTTGCCTTCCGTGCATTGCCTAGCCTTGCGTTGTCGTGCCTTAGCGTTGCCTCGCCTGACCGTGCTTTCAAATGCGTTACCCTTTCCTTGCCTTGCCGTTCATTGCCTAGCGTTCGGTGTCGTGCCTTAGACTTGTTTCCCCTTGCCGTGCCGTTCCTTCTGTTACCCTGGCCTTTCCTTCCTTTTCCTTGCCTTGCTTACCTTCCGTTACTCTTTGCTTGCCTTCCCTGAATTTCCTAGCCTTGCGTTGTCGTGCCTTAGCCTTATCTCGCCTGACCTTGCCTTCCTTTGCTTTAAGCTTTCCTTGCATTGTCGTGCATCGCCTAGCCTTGCGTTTTCGTGCATTAGCCTTGCCTAGCCTCACCGTGCCTTTCCTTGCGTTACCCTTTGCTTGCCTTGCCGTGCATTGCCTAGCCTTGCGTTGTCGTGCCTTAGCCTTATCTCGCCTGACCGTGCCTTCCTTTGCTTTAAGCTTTCCTTGCATTGTCGTGCATTGCCTAGCCTTGCGTTGTCGTGCATTAGCCTTGCCTAGCCTCACCGTGCCTTGCCTTGCGTTACCCTTTCCTTGCCTTGCCGTGCATTGCCTAGCCGTGCGTTGTCGTGCCTTAGCCTTGATTCCCCTTGCCGTGGCGTTCCTTTTGTTACACTTGCCTTGCCTGGCTTTGCCTTGCCTTCCTTTCCTTCCGTTACTCTTTCTTTGCCTGGCCGTGCATTGCCTAGCCTTGCATTGTCGTGCCTTATCCTTGCCTCACCTGACCGTGCCTTCCCCTGCGTTACCCTTTCCTTGCCTTGCCGTGCATTGCCTAGCCCTGCGTTGTCGTGCCTTAGCCTTGTTACCCCTTGCCATGCCGTTCCTTCCGTTACCCTTGCCTTCCCTTGCTTTCCCTTGCCTTCCTTGCGTTCCGTTACTCTTTGCTTGCTTTCCGTGCATTGCCTAGCCTTGCGTTGTCATGCCTTAGCCTTGCCTCGCCTGACCGTGCTTTCCCATGCGTTACCCTTTCCTTGCCTTGCCGTGCATTGCCTAGCGTGCGTTGTCGTGCCTTAGCCTTGTTTCCCCTTGCCTTGCCGTTCCTTCCGTTACACTTGCCTTTCCTTGCTTTCCCTTGCCTTCCTTACCTTCCGTTACTCTTTGCTTGCCTTCCGTGCATTGCCTAGCCTTGCGTTGTCGTGCCTTAGCCTTGCCACGCCTGACCGTGCTTTCCCATGCGTTACCCTTTCCTTGCCTTGCCGTTCATTGCCTAGCGTTCGGTGTCGTGCCTTAGAATTGTTCCCCCTTGCCGTGCCGTTCCTTCCGTTACCCTTGCCTTTCCTTGCTTTTCCTTGCCTTCCTTACCTTCCGTTACTCTTTGCTTGCCTTCCCTGAATTTCCTAGCCTTGCGTTGTCGTGCCTTACCCTTGCCTCGCCTGACCGTGCTTTCCCATGCGTTACCCTGTCCTTGCCTTGCCGTGCATTGCCTAGCGTGCGTTGTCGTGCCTTAGCCTTGTTACCCCTTCCCGTGCCGTTCCTTCCGTTACCCTTGCCTTCCCTTGCTTTCCCTTGCCTTCCTTGCGTTCCGTTACTCTTTGCTTGCTTTCCGTGCATTGCCTAGCCTTGCGTTGTCATGCCTTAGGCTTGCCTCGCCTGACCGTGCTTTCCCATGCGTTACCCTTTCCTTGCCTTGCCGTGCATTGCCTAGCGTGCGTTGTCGTGCCTTAGCTTGTTTCCCCTGGCCGTGCCGTTCCTTCCGTTACACTTGACTTTCCTTGCTTTCCCTTGCCTACCTTACCTTCCGTTACTCTTTGCTTGCCTTCCGTGCATTGCCTAGCCTTGCGTTGTCGTTCCTAAGCCTTATCTCGCCTGACCGTGCCTTCCTTATCTCGCTTTAAGCTTTCCTTGCATTGTCGTGCATTGCCTAGCCTTGCGTTGTCGTGCATTAGCCTTGCCTAGCCTCACCGTGCCTTGCCTTGCGTTACCCTTTCCTTGCCTTGCCGTGCATTGCCTAGCCGTGCGTTGTCGTGCCTTAGCCTTGATTCCCCTTGCCGTGGCGTGCCTTTTGTTACACTTACCTTGCCTGGCTTTGCCTTGCCTTCCTTTCCTTCCGTTACTCTTTCCTTGCCTTGCCGTGCATTGCCTAGCCTTGCATTGTCGTGCCTTATCCTTGCCTCACCTGACCGTGCCTTCCCCTGCGTTACCCTTTCCTTGCCTTGCCGGGCATTGCCTAGCCCTGCGTTGCCGTGCCTTAGCCTTGTTACCCCTTGCCGTGCCGTTCCTTCCGTTACCCTTGCCTTCCCTTGCTTTCCCTTGCCTTCCTTGCGTTCCGTTACTCTTTGCTTGCTTTCCGTGCATTGCCTAGCCTTGCGTTGTCATGCCTTAGCCTTGCATCGCCTGACCGTGCTTTCCCATGCGTTACCCTTTCCTTGCCTTTCCGTGCATTGCCTAGCCGTGCGTTGTCGTGCCTTAGACTTGTTTCCCCTTGCCGTGCCGTTCCTTCCGTTACACTTGCCTTTCCTTCCTTTCCATTGCCTTCCTTACCTTCCGTTACACTTTGCTTGCCTTCCGTGCATTGCCTAGCCTTGCGTTGTCGTGCCTTAGCGTTGCCTCGCCTGACCGTGCTTTCAAATGCGTTACCCTTTCCTTGCCTTGCCGTTCATTGCCTAGCGTTCGGTGTCGTGCCTTAGACTTGTTTCCCCTTGCCGTGCCGTTCCTTCTGTTACCCTGGCCTTTCCTTCCTTTTCCTTGGCTTGCTTACCTTCCGTTACTCTTTGCTTGCCTTCCCTGATATTCCTAGCCTTGCGTTGTCGTGCCTTAGCCTTATCTCGCCTGACCTTGCCTTCCTTTGCTTTAAGCTTTCCTTGCATTGTCGTGCATCGCCTAGCCTTGCGTTTTCGTGCATTAGCCTTGCCTAGCCTCACCGTGCCTTTCCTTGCGTTACCCTTTGCTTGCCTTGCCGTGCATTGCCTAGCCTTGCGTTGTCGTGCCTTAGCCTTATCTCGCCTGACCGTGCCTTCCTTTGCTTTAAGCTTTCCTTGCATTGTCGTGCATTGCCTAGCCTTGCGTTGTCGTGCATTAGCCTTGCCTAGCCTCACCGTGCCTTGCCTTGCGTTACCCTTTCCTTGCCTTGCCGTGCATTGCCTAGCCGTGCGTTGTCGTGCCTTAGCCTTGATTCCCCTTGCCGTGGCGTGCCTTTTGTTACACTTGCCTTGCCTGGCTTTGCCTTGCCTTCCTTTCCTTCCGTTACTCTTTCCTTGCCTGGCCGTGCATTGCCTAGCCTTGCATTGTCGTGCCTTATCCTTGCCTCACCTGACCGTGCCTTCCCCTGCGTTACCCTTTCCTTGCCTTGCCGTGCATTGCCTAGCCCTGCGTTGTCGTGCCTTAGCCTTCTTACCCCTTGCCGTGCCGTTCCTTCCGTTACCCTTGCCTTCCCTTGCTTTCCCTTGCCTTCCTTGCGTTCCGTTACTCTTTGCTTGCTTTCCGTGCATTGCCTAGCCTTGCGTTGTCATGCCTTAGCCTTGCCTCGCCTGACCGTGCTTTCCCATGCGTTACCCTTTCCTTGCCTTGCCGTGCATTGCCCAGCCTGCGTTGCCGTGCCTTAGCCTTGTTTCCCCTTGCCGTGCAGTTCCTTCCGTTACCCTTGCCTTTCCTTGCTTTTCCTTGGCTTGCTTAACTTCCGTTACTCTTTGCTTCCCTTCCCTGCATTGCCTAGCCTTGCGTTGTCGTGCCTTAGCCTTATCTCGCCTGACCGTGCCTTCCTTTGCTTTAAGCTTTCCTTGCCTTGCCGTGCATTGCCTAGCGTGCGTTGTCGTGCCTTAGCCTTGTTTCCCCTTGCCGTGCCGTTCCTTCCGTTACACTTGCCTTTCCTTGCTTTCCCTTGCCTTCCTTACCTTCCGTTACTCTTTGCTTGCCTTCCGTGCATTGCCTAGCCTTGCGTTGTCGTGCCTTAGCCTTGCCTCGCCTGACCGTGCTTTCCCATGCGTTACCCTTTCCTTGCCTTGCCGTTCATTGCCTAGCGTTCGGTGTCGTGCCTTAGACTTGTTCCCCCTTGCCGTGCCGTTCCTTCCGTTACCCTTGCCTTTCCTTGCTTTTCCTTGCCTTCCTTACCTTCCGTTACTCTTTGCTTGCCTTCCCTGAATTTCCTAGCCTTGCGTTGTCGTGCCTTAGCCTTGCCTCGCCTGACCGTGCTTTCCCATGCGTTACCCTGTCCTTGCCTTGCCGTGCATTGCCTAGCGTGCGTTGTCGTGCCTTAGCCTTGTTACCCCTTCCCTTGCCGTTCCTTCCGTTACCCTTGCCTTTCCTTGCTTTTCCTTGCCTTCCTTGCGTTCCGT
The DNA here is from genome assembly GCF_037893015.1 of Macrotis lagotis. Classification (NCBI taxonomy): domain Eukaryota; kingdom Metazoa; phylum Chordata; class Mammalia; order Peramelemorphia; family Peramelidae; genus Macrotis; species Macrotis lagotis. The sequence continues at coordinate 110,890 of NW_027422386.1, forward strand.
TACTCTTTGCTTGCTTTCCGTGCATTGCCTAGCCTTGCGTTGTCGTGCCTTAGCCTTGCCTCGCCTGACCGTGCTTTCCCATGCGTTACCCTTTCCTTGCCTTGCCGTGCATTGCCTAGCGTGCGTTGTCGTGCCTTAGCTTGTTTCCCCTGGCCGTGCCGTTCCTTCCGTTACACTTGCCTTTCTTTGCTTTCCCTTGCCTACCTTACCTTCCGTTACTCTTTGCTTGCCTTCCGTGCATTGCCTAGCCTTGCGTTGTCGTGCCTAAGCCTTATCTCGCCTGACCGTGCCTTCCTTTGCTTTAAGCTTTCCTTGCATTGTCGTGCATTGCCTAGCCTTGCGTTGTCGTGCATTAGCCTTGCCTAGCCTCACCGTGCCTTGCCTTGCGTTACCCTTTCCTTGCCTTGCCGTGAATTGCCTAGCCGTGCGTTGTCGTGCCTTAGCCTTGATTCCCCTTGCCGTGGCGTGCCTTTTGTTACACTTGCCTTGCCTGGCTTTGCCTTGCCTTCCTTTCCTTCCGTTACTCTTTCCTTGCCTTGCCGTGCATTGCCTAGCCTTGCATTGTAGTGCCTTATCCTTGCCTCACCTGACCGTGCCTTCCCCTGCGTTACCCTTTCCTTGTCTTGCCGTGCATTGCCTAGCCCTGCGTTGTCGTGCCTTAGCCTTCTTACCCCTTGCCGTGCCGTTCCTTCCGTTACCCTTGTCTTCCCTTGCTTTCCCTTGCCTTCCTTGCGTTCCGTTACTCTTTCCTTGCTTTCCGTGCATTGCCTAGCCTTGCGTTGTCATGCCTTAGCCTTGCCTCGCCTGACCGTGCTTTCCCATGCGTTACCGTTTCCTTGCCTTGCCGTGCATTGCCTAGCGTGCGTTGTCGTGCCTTAGACTTGTTTCCCGTTGCCGTGCCGTTCCTTCCGTTACACATGCCTTTCCTTGCTTTCCCTTGCCTTCCTTACCTTCCGTTACTCTTTGCTTGCCTTCCGTGCATTGCCTAGACTTGCGTTGTCCTGCCTTAGCCTTGCCTCGCCTGACCGTGCTTTCCCATGCGTTACCCTTTCCTTGCCTTGCCGTTCATTGCCTAGCGTTCGGTGTCGTGCCTTAGACTTGTTCCCCCTTGCCGTGCCGTTCCTTCCGTTACCCTTGCCTTTCCTTGCTTTTCCTTGCCTTCCTTACCTTCCGTTACTCTTTGCTTGCCTTCCCTGAATTTCCTAGCCTTGCGTTGTCGTGCCTTAGCCTTGCCTCGCCTGACCGTGCTTTCCCATGCGTTACCCTTTCCTTGCCTTGCCGTGCATTGCCTAGCGTGCGTTGTCGTGCCTTAGCCTTGTTACCCCTTCCCGTGCCGTTCCTTCCGTTACCCTTGCCTTCCCTTGCTTTCCCTTGCCTTCCTTGCGTTCCGTTACTCTTTGCTTGCTTTCCGTGCATTGCCTAGCCTTGCGTTGTCATGCCTTAGGCTTGCCTCGCCTGACCGTGCTTTCCCATGCGTTACCCTTTCCTTGCCTTGCCGTGCATTGCCTAGCGTGCGTTGTCGTGCCTTAGCTTGTTTCCCCTGGCCGTGCCGTTCCTTCCGTTACACTTGCCTTTCTTTGCTTTGCCTTGCCTTCCTTAACTTCCTTTACTCTTTGCTTGCCTTCCGTGCATTGCCTAGCCTTGCGTTGTCGTGCCTAAGCCTTATCTCGCCTGACCGTGCCTTCCTTTGCTTTAAGCTTTCCTTGCATTGTCGTGCATTGCCTAGCCTTGCGTTGTCGTGCATTAGCCTTGCCTAGCCTCACCGTGCCTTGCCTTGCGTTACCCTTTCCTTGCCTTGCCGTGAATTGCCTAGCCGTGCGTTGTCGTGCCTTAGCCTTGATTCCCCTTGCCGTGGCGTGCCTTTTGTTACACTTGCCTTGCCTTGCTTTGCCTTGCCTTCCTTTCCTTCCGTTACTCTTTCCTTGCCTTGAAGTGCATTGCCTAGCCTTGCATTGTCGTGCCTTATCCTTGCCTCACCTGACCGTGCCTTCCCCTGCGTTACCCTTTCCTTGCCTTGCCGTGCATTGCCTAGCCCTGCGTTGTCGTGCCTTAGCCTTCTTACCCCTTGCCGTGCCGTTCCTTCCGTTACCCTTGTCTTCCCTTGCTTTCCCTTGCCTTCCTTGCGTTCCGTTACTCTTTCCTTGCTTTCCGTGCATTGCATAGCCTTGCGTTGCCTTGCCTTAGCCTTGCCTTTCCTTGCCGTGCCTTCCGTTACCCTTTCCTTGCATTGCCGTGCAATGCCTAGCGTGCGTTGTCGTGCCTTAGACTTGTTTCCCGTTGCCGTGCCGTTCCTTCCGATACACTTGCCTTTCCTTGCTTTCCCTTGCCTTCCTTACCTTCCGTTACTCTTTGCTTGCCTTCCGTGCATTGCCTAGCCTTGCGTTGTCGTGCCTTAGCCTTGCCTCGCCTGACCGTGCTTTCCCATGCGTTACCCTTTCCTTGCCTTGCCGTTCATTGCCTAGCGTTCGGTGTCGTGCCTTAGACTTGTTCCCCCTTGCCGTGCCGCTCCTTCCCTTACCCTTGCCTTTCCTTGCTTTTCCTTGCCTTCCTTACCTTCCGTTACTCTTTACTTGCCTTCCGTGCATTGCCTAGCCTTGCGTTGTCGTGCCTTAGCCTTGCCTCGCCTGACCGTGCTTTCCCATGCGTTACCCTTTCCTTGCCTTGCCGTTCATTGCCTAGCGTTCGGTGTCGTGCCTTAGACTTGTTCCCCCTTGCCGTGCCGTTCCTTCCGTTACCCTTGCCTTTCCTTGCTTTTCCTTGCCTTCCTTACCTTCCGTTATTCTTTGCTTGCCTTCCCTGAATTTCCTAGTCTTGCATTGTCGTGCCTTAGCCTTGCCTCGCCTGACCGTGCTTTCCCATGCGTTACACTTTCCTTGCCTTGCCGTGAATTGCCTAGCGTGCGTTGTCGTGCCTTAGCCTTGTTACCCCTTGCCGTGCCGTTCCTTCCGTTACCCTTGCCTTCCCTTGCTTTCCCTTGCCTTCCTTGCGTTCCGTTTCTCTTTGCTTGCTTTCCGTGCATTGCCTAGCCTTGCGTTGTCATGCCTTAGGCTTGCCTCGCCTGACCGTGCTTTCCCATGCGTTACCCTTTCCTTGCCTTGCCGTGCATTGCCTAGCGTGCGTTGTCGTGCCTTAGCCTTGTTTCCCCTTGCCGTGCCGTTCCTTCCCTTACACTTGCCTTTCTTTGCTTTCCCTTGCCTTCCTTACCTTGCGTTACTCTTTGCTTGCCTTCCGTGCATTGCCTAGCCTTGCGTTGTCGTGCCTTAGCCTTGCCTCGCCTGAACGTGCTTTCCCATGCGTTACCCTTTCCTTGCCTTGCCGTGCATTGCCCAGCCTGCGTTGCCGTGCCTTAGCCTTGTTTCCCCTTGCCGTGCAGTTCCTTCCGTTACCCTTGCCTTTCCTTGCTTTTCCTTGGCTTGCTTAACTTCCGTTACTCTTTGCTTCCCTTCCCTGCATTGCCTAGCCTTGCGTTGTCGTGCCTTAGCCTTATCTCCCCTGACCGTGCCTTCCTTTGCTTTAAGCTTTCCTTGCATTGTCGTGCATTGCCTAGCCTTGCGTTGTCGTGCATTAGCCTTGCCTAGCCTCACCGTGCCTTGCCTTGCGTTACCCATTCCTTGCCTTGCCGTGCATTGCCTAGCCGTGCGTTGTCGTGCCTTAGCCTTGTTTCCCCTTGCCGTGGCGTGCCTTTTGTTACACTTGCCTTTCCTGGCTTTGACTTGCCTTCCTTTCCTTCCGTTACTCTTTCCTTGCCTTGCCGTGCATTGCCTAGCCTTACATTGTCGTGCCTTATCCTTGCCTCACCTGACCGTGCCTTCCCCTGCGTTACCCTTTCCTTGCCTTGCCGGGCATTGCCTAGCCCTGCGTTGCCGTGCCTTAGCCTTGTTACCCCTTGCCGTGCCGTTCCTTCCGTTACCCTTGCCTTCCCTTGCTTTCCCTTGCCTTCCTTGCGTTCCGTTACTCTTTGCTTGCTTTCCGTGCATTGCCTAGCCTTGCGTTGTCATGCCTTAGCCTTGCATCGCCTGACCGTGCTTTCCCATGCGTTACCCTTTCCTTGCCTTTCCGTGCATTGCCTAGCCGTGCGTTGTCGTGCCTTAGACTTGTTTCCCCTTGCCGTGCCGTTCCTTCCGTTACACTTGCCTTTCCTTCCTTTCCATTGCCTTCCTTACCTTCCGTTACACTTTGCTTGCCTTCCGTGCATTGCCTAGCCTTGCGTTGTCGTGCCTTAGCGTTGCCTCGCCTGACCGTGCTTTCAAATGCGTTACCCTTTCCTTGCCTTGCCGTTCATTGCCTAGCGTTCGGTGTCGTGCCTTAGACTTGTTTCCCCTTGCCGTGCCGTTCCTTCTGTTACCCTGGCCTTTCCTTCCTTTTCCTTGCCTTGCTTACCTTCCGTTACTCTTTGCTTGCCTTCCCTGAATTTCCTAGCCTTGCGTTGTCGTGCCTTAGCCTTATCTCGCCTGACCTTGCCTTCCTTTGCTTTAAGCTTTCCTTGCATTGTCGTGCATCGCCTAGCCTTGCGTTTTCGTGCATTAGCCTTGCCTAGCCTCACCGTGCCTTTCCTTGCGTTACCCTTTCCTTGCCTTGCCGTGCATTGCCTAGCGTGCGTTGTCGTGCCTTAGCTTGTTTCCCCTGGCCGTGCCGTTCCTTCCGTTACACTTGCCTTTCTTTGCTTTCCCTTGCCTTCCTTACCTTCCGTTACTCTTTGCTTGCCTTCCGTGCATTGCCTAGCCTTGCGTTGTCGTGCCTAAGCCTTATCTCGCCTGACCGTGCCTTCCTTTGCTTTAAGCTTTCCTTGCATTGTCGTGCATTGCCTAGCCTTGCGTTGTCGTGCATTAGCCTTGCCTAGCCTCACCGTGCCTTGCCTTGCGTTACCCTTTCCTTACCTTGCCGTGCATTGCCTAGCCGTGCGTTGTCGTGCCTTAGCCTTGATTCCCCTTGCCGTGGCGTGCCTTTTGTTACACTTGCCTTGCCTGGCTTTGCCTTGCCTTCCTTTCCTTCCGTTACTCTTTCCTTGCCTGGCCGTGCATTGCCTAGCCTTGCATTGTCGTGCCTTATCCTTGCCTCACCTGACCGTGCCTTCCACTGCGTTACCCTTTCCTTGCCTTGCCGTGCATTGCCTAGCCCTGCGTTGTCGTGCCTTAGCCTTCTTACCCCTTGCCGTGCCGTTCCTTCCGTTACCCTTGCCTTCCCTTGCTTTCCCTTGCCTTCCTTGCGTTCCGTTACTCTTTGCTTGCTTTCCGTGCATTGCCTAGCCTTGCGTTGTCATGCCTTAGCCTTGCCTCGCCTGACCGTGCTTTCCCATGCGTTACCCTTTCCTTGCCTTGCCGTGCATTGCCTAGCGTGCGTTGTCGTGCCTTAGCCTTGTTTCCCCTTGCCGTGCCGTTCCTTCCGTTACACTTGCCTTTCCTTGCTTTCCCTTGCCTTCCTTACCTTCCGTTACTCTTTGCTTGCCTTCCGTGCATTGCCTAGCCTTGCGTTGTCGTGCCTTAGCCTTGCCTCGCCTGACCGTGCTTTCCCATGCGTTACCCTTTCCTTGCCTTGCCGTTCATTGCCTAGCGTTCGGTGTCGTGCCTTAGACTTGTTCCCCCTTGCCGTGCCGTTCCTTCCGTTACCCTTGCCTTTCCTTGCTTTTCCTTGCCTTCCTTACCTTCCGTTACTCTTTGCTTGCCTTCCCTGAATTTCCTAGCCTTGCGTTGTCGTGCCTTAGCCTTGCCTCGCCTGACCGTGCTTTCCCATGCGTTACCCTGTCCTTGCCTTGCCGTGCATTGCCTAGCGTGCGTTGTCGTGCCTTAGCCTTGTTACCCCTTCCCGTGCCGTTCCTTCCGTTACCCTTGCCTTCCCTTGCTTTCCCTTGCCTTCCTTGCGTTCCGTTACTCTTTGCTTGCTTTCCGTGCATTGCCTAGCCTTGCGTTGTCATGCCTTAGGCTTGCCTCGCCCGACCGTGCTTTCCCATGCGTTACCCTTTCCTTGCCTTGCCGTGCATTGCCTAGCGTGCGTTGTCGTGCCTTAGCTTGTTTCCCCTGGCCGTGCCGTTCCTTCCGTTACACTTGCCTTTCTTTGCTTTCCCTTGCCTTCCTTACCTTCCGTTACTCTTTGCTTGCCTTCCGTGCATTGCCTAGCCTTGCGTTGTCGTGCCTTAGCCTTGCCTCGCCTGAACGTGCTTTCCCATGCGTTACCCTTTCCTTGCCTTGCCGTGCATTGCCCAGCCTGCGTTGCCGTGCCTTAGCCTTGTTTCCCCTTGCCGTGCAGTTCCTTCCGTTACCCTTGCCTTTCCTTGCTTTTCCTTGGCTTGCTTAACTTCCGTTACTCTTTGCTTCCCTTCCCTGCATTGCCTAGCCTTGCGTTGTCGTGCCTTAGCCTTATCTCGCCTGACCGTGCCTTCCTTTGCTTTAAGCTTTCCTTGCATTGTCGTGCATTGCCTAGCCTTGCGTTGTCGTGCATTAGCCTTGCCTAGCCTCACCGTGCCTTGCCTTGCGTTACCCTTTCCTTGCCTTGCCGTGAATTGCCTAGCCGTGCGTTGTCGTGCCTTAGCCTTGATTCCCCTTGCCGTGGCGTGCCTTTTGTTACACTTGCCTTGCCTGGCTTTGCCTTGCCTTCCTTTCCTTCCGTTACTCTTTCCTTGCCTTGCCGTGCATTGCCTAGCCTTGCATTGTCGTGCCTTATCCTTGCCTCACCTGACCGTGCCTTCCCCTGCGTTACCCTTTCCTTGCCTTGCCGTGCATTGCCTAGCCCTGCGTTGTCGTGCCTTAGCCTTGTTTCCCCTTGCCGTGCCGTTCCTTCCGTTACCCTTGTCTTCCCTTGCTTTCCCTTGCCTTCCTTGCGTTCCGTTACTCTTTCCTTGCTTTCCGTGCATTGCCTAGCCTTGCGTTGTCATGCCTTAGCCTTGCCTCGCCTGACCGTGCTTTCCCATGCGTTACCCTTTCCTTGCCTTGCCGTGCATTGCCTAGCGTGCGTTGTCGTGCCTTAGACTTGTTTCCCGTTGCCGTGCCGTTCCTTCCGTTACACTTGCCTTTCCTTGCTTTCCCTTGCCTTCCTTACCTTCCGTTACTCTTTGCTTGCCTTCCGTGCATTGCCTAGCCTTGCGTTGTCCTGCCTTAGCCTTGCCTCGCCTGACCGTGCTTTCCCATGCGTTACCCTTTCCTTGCCTTGCCGTTCATTGCCTAGCGTTCGGTGTCGTGCCTTAGACTTGTTCCCCCTTGCCGTGCCGTTCCTCCGTTACCCTTGCCTTTCCTTGCTTTTCCTTGCCTTCCTTACCTTCCGTTACTCTTTGCTTGCCTTCCCTGAATTTCCTAGCCTTGCGTTGTCGTGCCTTAGCCTTGCCTCGCCTGACCGTGC